>NC_047108.1:24057566-24296148 GCF_902500255.1 Thalassophryne amazonica
GATCCAACTTGATCTCCTTTTTATAATAGTCCCTCACTTGAAAATATCTAAAGAGTTCGTGTGAATCTAAGTCAAATTGTCTTCTAAGATTTTCAAAACTCACCAGCTCCCCTTTATTTTCTAACACAAACCAGGCAGTTATTCCCTTTTCCTTCCATTGTATAAACTTTTGATCATATTTTGCCGGATTGAAATCGCTATCATATGCTACCCATTTTAATATTTTTACGTCATTCTGGATCTTATATATTTTTAGTAATTTAAACCACAGATCTAATGTGTGTATGGTGATTGGATCCATACTATTTTTAAGTTCTTTAAATAACTGGTTGTCACCAACCATATTTTGAACTGGAATCTGGTTTACTTCTTTTTCTATATCCTTCCATTTTTTTCTAAATTCAGACTTGCACCAACAATATATAGGTCTCAATTGAGCAGCATTGAAGTATTCCCTCAATTTTGGAAGACCCATTCCCCCTTTTTCTTTAGGTAGCTGGAGAGTTTTATACCTGACTCTAGGTTTTTTGCCTCCCCAAACAAATCTAGAGATCATTCTATCCCACTCTATGAAGTGGCTCTGGGGAACATCTATTGGCAGGGATTGGAACACATATAAGAATCTAGGTAATATATTTAGTTTAACTATATCTACTCTTGAATTTAAACCTAATGGTAAGGTGGACCATCTTGTTATATCTTTCTGTATTTCTTGTTTTAAAGTTTTATAATTTGCAGTATATAGCTCAGAAAAGTTTTTCATAATCATAATACCCAGATATTTGATTGTTTTCAAGTTCCAATTTAATTTATATGATTTCTGGATCGCTCTCGATGGGTGATAGTTGAGTGCTAGAATCTGAGTTTTAGATACATTGATTTTATATCCTGAGAAATGTCCATAGTGTTCTATTAGCTTCATCAGATTGGGGAAAGCCATGTCCAGCTGCCCGAGTTAAGCTATTATGTCATCGGCAAAAAGCCCAATTTTATGCTCTATATTCTTAACTGTGATACCTTTAATTTCTTTATTTTGTTGAAATGCTTGAGCCAAAGGTTCTATAAAAATTGCAAAAAGAATCGGTGACAAACAGCATCCCTGTCTGGCTGATCTTTCTAACAGTATTTTATCAATCAAATTTCCATTAATTTTTATTCTAGCTGAGGGTTTTTGATACAGTGTTTTAATCAATTGTATAGATTTATTACTGAAACTAAATCGTTCTAATACTAAATAGAGGAATTTCTAATTAACACAATCGACTGCCTTTTCTGCGTGGACACTAACCAGCACAGAGCTTCGTTTCTCTTTTTGAGCTTGACCCATTACTTGTAGAGTTCTACGAATATTATCATGTGTTTGACGTCCTGATATGAACCCCGTTTGGTCCTCATCTATTAATTCTGCTATAAATGTATCTATTCTTTTGGAGATGATGGATGTATATATTTTATAATCGGTATTTAGTATTGAGATCGGTCTATAACTTTAATATCTATCTTTATCTTTACCTGGTTTTAAAATAATTTAAATAATTGCTTCTGCCCATGTTAGTGGTGTTTTATTTTCTTTAAGAGTCCAGTTAAAAGAAGTTTGGAGTACTGGTACCAACTCTTCCTTAAAGACTTTGTACCATTCTGCAGGGTAACCGTCGCTTCCTGGAGATTTTTTTATTTTTCAAGGAATTGAAATAATCTCTTCTTTTATAATGTCTGCTATTAGTCTGTCATTTTGTCTTAAACCAATTGATGGTAAATCTAATTGTTCTAAAAAGTGTCTTACTTCCTCCTCGTTTGCTGCAGGTGGCTGTGTGTATAATTTTTTATAGAACTCCTTAAATATCCTCTCTATGCCCTTTCGATCGTGTATTAGTCCATTGGTATGTGGGTCTCTGATTCTTTGTATGGTATTCACCGCTTGCTGTTTTCAAATACGTTTTGCTAAGAGTTTAGTCGCTCTGTGCCCAATCTCATAATAACTTTGCTTCAAATATATATTCTTCTTACCATATTCATCTAATAATAATTCAGTTATCTTCATTTTGATATCTTTGATTTGATTATGTATTTCTGGATTGTTTGTTTTCTGATATTGTTGCTCTAATTCTCTCAGCGTTAGTGAGTATTTTGAGTATGTTTCTCTTCTGATCTTTTTGAATAGTGTGGCTCTAGCTATTATCTTGCCTCGAACAACTGCCTTCAAAGCGTCCCATATAATGCGTGGTTCCACCTCCCCATTGTTATTTTCCTCTATATATTGCTTGATGTCTTCTTTAAAAACTTCCACCAGTCTTTTGTTATTAAGTATTCCTACATTCATTCTCCAAATTGTCTCTCTTTTCCTGGCATTCAAATTTATTTTTAGAAATAAGGTATTATGATCCGATATGTCAGCACCTCCAATCCTACACTCTGTCACTCTATGTCTATCCCCCTTATTAATAAAAATGTAATCTATTCTGGAATGGACATTGTGTGTTGCTGAATAATGTGTGAAATCCCTTTCCAAAGGATTGAGACTCCTCCATATGTCTATCATTCCCATTTCTTCTAAAGATATCTTTACAAATTTTGATGTCTTTTTTTTCCCCTTTAAGCTTGTTGTATCTAAGCTATGAGTCATGATTATGTTAAAATCCTCCCCACAGATTAAAGTACCTTCTGTTTCTGTGGCAATAACATTAAACAGGGATTTAAAGAAGTGTGTACTACTTTCTGGAAGTGCGTAAACATTTATCTGCGTTACAGGTTCATTCTCTAATTTTCCCTTCACTAATACATATCTTCCCTCTTTATCTTTGATTTTCTTTTCACAGACAAATATAGTTGAGTTTGGGATTAGTGTTGCAACCCCCCTTCTACGTCCTTGTTTATATGTACTGTAATATGAATTCCTATATCCAATTTTTTTCATGTTCTGTCTGAGACAGATGAGTTTCTTGTAAGAATATGACTTGTGGTTTCTCTTTTTTCAACTTTGTTATGACTAATACCCTCTTTTTAGGTGTATTTAGACCATTTACATTTAAGGACAATATTTTCAGATCATTGCACACCATATTTCTTCACTATTATGCTTATGTATTTCCTCAAGCAGCCCAAAAGTAACATGAACATGAACATTAACTCAAACAAAACTGAAAATAAAAAATACCACATGGAACTTCCACTCAGGGGTTCTTTTTCATCCCCCAAGTCCCTGTTGGTGGGTGGATGGGAAATCCTCTCCTGTGAGGGCCCATCCCTAGACCCATAGCTCTTCAAGCCTAGTCTAGACAAGTCCAACATCAGTATGCCTCGCCCAGTCGGTAGTATCTTAAAATAAACCGCAGTATCTGAAGCCTTCTTGTATTATTTATGTCCATCTGTGGGTCATATCTTATTTTCCTTGCATCAATAGATTAAATGAGTTGACCCAGTCAATGTTATTTGAAGTCTTATTAACTTTTTTTTTATTAACTTTTAACTTTTTACTTTTTTAACTGGAAGATGTTAATTATCAGATCTCCTTTGCTATTCCTGCAACTTCTCCTTCGCTCGTTGTGCTGCCGTATTTTGACTCAACCTGCTCTGTCTCACTCGCTGCCATCCCGGATTCCTTTGAGTTGTCTCCTCCACTTGTCCCACATCCACGTCCAGCAGCTCCACTATTAGTCCCTTTGCTCTCATATCCTGCGCTGTCATAGCTCTTAACACCGCTGTTCCAGTGAATTCTTATTTTGGTGAATAGGGTCTGAAAACGAATCCCCTTTTCTTTCAGTATTTTCTTGATGCCCAGATATGATTTGCGTTTTGGACGATTTCAGTGGGGTAATCATGGTCAAATTGAATTTTCTTGTTGCCCACCTGTATTCCCTTCTTCTGCCAGACTTTTTGCAGGATCATCTCCTTAGTCTCAAACTTGAGAAAATTAAGCACGACTGCTCTTGGAGCTCTGCCAGGACCCATTTTTGATGTGGACACTCATTGTATATGTAGGTCGGTTCCAACTCTTTTTTAAGAAGTTGGTCCAAGTACACTGTAATGGAGCTTCCCTCTGTGTCCTCGGGCAATCCGAAAATCTGGACATTATTCCGTCAAGATCTCGTTTCAAGGTCCGTTAGTTTATCCTGCATCTGATGTGCCTGCTTTGTTAGCTTCGTTAGCAAGTTGCTAATCTCCGTGTTATGCTCCTCCAGCTCAGTTATGTGAGTTTGCGCCTCGGTTATGTTCGTCTTCTGCTCCTGTAGCTCTGTATGATTTTCTGTCAGCTTACGCTCTATGTCTTGTCTTAATGAAGTTATTTCTTGCTTCATCTCACCTTTGAGTTCCTCTTTGAATGTTATAAGCTCATTATGGAGCTCCTGTTTGAGGGACCGTATATCATTGTTGATGCCAACGAGTCCAGCTTTCAGAGTTTCGGCGTGCTCCATCTTCTCCGTTGTTTCACTCACTCGTTCACTCTTGTCGGAGCCGCCTTCTTTCAAAAACAACTCTTGAGTTTTCTTTGAGGTTTTAGCGCTTCCCCGGTTTCGAATACCACTCATCTCAAAATTTATGGAGGTTATATGTTGAATTAATCAGTTTGAGTGGATTCATTTTACCGACTTGGGCAAGCTATAAATCTATGCTACTAACCCGTCCGCCATCTTGGAACTCCCCCTGCGTTTAAGATTTTAACATACTGTTGAACTGAGTCAAGCTGTATCACTTGAGGTTACAGCAGATTGTTGGTTCACACACATTGTAAACAAAGAAACCTTTCAGGCAAAATGGACTCTAATTTCACCTCTTGGATAAAGATTGCAATGCAGAAAAAATAAATAGCAGGCCTTAATCTCTAAATCTGTTGTTTTGGGGCTAGTCAGATTTTCAGTGAGTCATTAAGTGACTTTAAAAAAAGTTTTGTTTTCAGGGTTCATCCTGGAGTGAAATCTTAATGGGGGGGTCATATCATCCCATGGGTCAATGGGATTTTTTTTAACTGTATTTGGCGGTTGGCTGATTGATTGATTTAGTTTAATGCAACAAAAATGTTGTCAATAAACAAGTCAATGAGAATGAGAAAAAGTTACATTCAATGAAAGTATAAATCAACAATTCAGTTCTTTATTTGTTTCATTTGTATTTTTCACAAACATGCACCTTTTACTGCACTGCAGCAGGAAAGGGTATTTGCAATTTTCTGTGCAGAGAAAAAAAAAAATTATGGACACTTGTAATTATCTCAAATAATTTAATTGGGTGACAGCTCTAATTTTCACCAATTTTTCTCAAAAACAAATCATTTGTCCTTAACTGACCCTCAATCATTCCACAAAGGTTGATCTAAATCAGAATGAAATGCTCTAAGTAATAGTGCTCTCTCTCTCTCTCTCTCTCTCTCACACACACACACACACACACACACACACACACACACACACACACACACACACACACACACACACACACACACACACACACACACACACACACACACACACACACACACACACACAGGGCCAAAAACAATACCTCTGCACATGCTGTAGCATGCAGGTGTATTGAAACGCCTTCTTTTGAAAAGTGAATTCACCTTCAAGGATGGAATTGGATTTTTCAAAACCTCCATTGTCTTCTCCACAGCACAAATCCTTGAAGACAGGCTAATTAACAGGCCTGACTGAAGCATTATTCCGGCTTTACTGCGTGCGTCTCGGTGAAGGAAGCGATCATGATGTTGGAGGACACTCACCCTGTTAAAGCGCTTGGCCTGGAAGAGGTGCCCGTTGACTCGGTAGAGTTTCCTCCATCTTCTGGCCCCACGGCGATAGATGGATTCTAGGGAAAAGAGGACAGCATTTTAGAGTTGCAACATTGATGATGATGATGAAGATGGATGGAGATGTGTGAGAGAGTAAGTGAAGAGAATATGACATCAGAGGATTGACTCTGCTGTGCCACTCACTCTGACGAGGTTTCTCGATGATGCATAAAGTACATGTGCTCGCTAACCCCTTCAAGGCCTTTCACACTGCACACATTCAGGGCGTTAAGCCTGTCACGGATTGCTCTAAATCACATTATTTTCAATGAGAAATGTCACGTTTCTGATGCGACATGCCGCGACACGTCAAAAACCAAGCTCGCATGACACTCCACCAGGAGCACGCATTGCTGCTTGTCATCAGTCATAGTTCAACCCAAACCAACTTTAGCTGCTGTGCGCTGTGATGTAGCTTCGCACTGTCCAATAGAAATGAGGCATCAGGCCAAAATGCACAAGACTATGGTGCAGAAATGTGTCACAGAACTGCTCATTTATACACAGCAGTTTTCTGAAGAAAATCCTTTCAAATGTTTTTATTTTCCTTTACCTCAAGATTAATTTCTGATTACTGTAAGAAAACAAAAACAAATGCTTCTTACATGAGAACACTTGTAATTAAAATAGTAAAAAAAGCAGATTGTTTAGAAATCTTTGTTCATCTGTAAATTAATACTATAACTTGTCCATTGTTGTTTCAGATGCAATGATTTCTTGATTAACATTATAATGAACATTGGAGATTTATTTTTAGACAAATAAAACAGCATGAAAATTAATGTGTATATTTTAAAGTCTGGTAGATTCATTCATATTTGCATTTCAACCAGAAAAAAAGACACCATAAATAAATATAAATATTTATCGTAAACACAACAGGAGATGATGTAATGGCACGGTCACACGGCGTTAGCTGAACGAATTGGTGGAATGCTGCTGAGATGGTTGTCCTTATGGAAGGTCTCCTCTGAATGTTGGAGCTCTGACAGACAGGTGTGTCATGTGTCATGCCCAATCAACTGAATTTACCGCAGGTGGACTCCAATTAAGCTGTAGAAACATCTCAGAGATGATCAGAAACAGGATGCACCTGAGCTCAATTTTGAGTTTCAAGGCAAAGGCTGTGAATATTTATGTATGTGTTGCTTCTTAGTTTTATATTTTTAATAAATTTGCAAAAATCTTAAAAAACAAAAAAAATAAATAACCTTTTTCACATTGGCATTATGGGGTGTGTCGAATTATGAGGGGGAAAAAAGATTTGCATCCATTTTGGAATAAGGCTGTAACATAACAAAATGTGGAAAAGAGAGAGGCTGCTGTCATCAGCATGATGCATCTCATGATAAAAAAAAAAAAATCCAGAGAGCCCCAAGGCTTACACCCATGTCCTGGCTGCAGATTTTACTTCCACTTTAATACAATTCAACCGTACTTACTGGTCCAGAGGTTAATGCAAGTTAATCCTTTTATCATAAAATATTTTTGTTCTTTTTTAACAGACAGGTGACAGCAGGTGAAGTTCAGCGGCACATACTAGAGGGTCAGATCCTGTAGCACAGGGGTACCTCAATGCTGTGTGAGCTCTCTCAACTTTGTACATCAATGAATGCAGGAGCACTCAGTCTAACAACTACATCATCACTATTTCAGATGACACTGTGATTTTCAGCCTGCTGTGTAGTCATGACAGTGTATCTTGAGGACACTGCCACCGTTAAAACCTAGTGCAACAGTCACCATCTCTTTTTAATCTTAAAAAGATTAAAAATATTATTTCTGACCCAAAAGATGTGACAGGTCATGACTGGGTAATAATGTATGACAGTGTGACTGAGCACTTTTAAATATCTGGGCATCTGAACAGACTGCAGTTTGAAATGGAGCGCCCACGTGGACTGTGTGAGTGGGAGGTTGGCTCAGATGCTGCATTTCCTCTGCAGACTCAGACTGTGTGACGGTCATGTTTCCAAGCTGGAAAACATAATCAGATAGATATGGCAGCTCTCAGTCCAGATACAAACAAAAATCCAGAACATGGTGACATGCAGTGAGAGCAATGGTTAGGGCCCCTCACACACAGTACGAATAATTACAAATGAGAGCGAATCACAGCGGAACAGCTCGTACGAGCGAACCACGAAAACATCGAATTGACGGGCAAGCATGAATGATCCCACTGCGACGGTTTCATGCACGCAACAGTGTCGTGCACGAGCGTACATGAAACCGTCGCAGCGGGAACACAGTAGGAGGGGTTGACAAGGTTAGACCTTACTTGTGTGAATTGCCTTGAGGCACCTTTGTTGTGATTTGGCGCTATATAAATGAAAATAAACTGAAATTGAGCAGCTGGAGCATGTATAACCATATTGCGCAGCTGTGGTGGAAAAAGAAAATACATGCCACCCAAGGGATTCGAACCTGATTGCCAGCCAGAAACTTTACCACTGCGCTACCATCGCTGTCCTGTAAAAGGGGTGGAAAAATGCCTGAAATCAACAAGGGCATAAACGGATTTTTTATAAAAAGAGAAAACAGCGACATGACAACTGACCAAACTGCGTTTTTTATGGCGTATTTCTGCTGATACGTGACTGAAGGTGGCGTATTTGTTGTATTGTTGGCTTGTCGTATAGTCCTGCGGCGCACGTGTCTTGTCAGACAGACATGACATTCAGATCGCCTGCTGCGTGTCCACATGAACTGATGGTCCGTTTCAGCTGGGGCAGCCTGTCAATGTCCGCGCTCTTCAGCCCGTCGCAAAAGTGATGTATGTTTTTATGTATTTCCACATGAGGACAACAAGCACACACACACGCACGTGTCCATCAAATCACACATGCACGTTTCTGTTGACAGCCAGCCATGCCCCCCTGTCCATTCAGCGCACAGACCAAGGTGTCACTCTCTGAGCAGATGAGAGGCGCCTCGCCTGCGGGGGGGAACCACACTCATGCACGTGTAGGGAGAGCACACGAAACACACACACACGTCTTGTGGGGGGAGCTGACACTCTGGTACGCCACGTGTACTTGCGTAAGGGCACTTAGACAATTTTCACCGCAAACTCGAAAGTGATCGTCTGCTGACTGTTGTTGTGCTAATAGTGCGAATGGCCACACATTATCTAAGTCCCAAGCGAGCGGTGTTAGATTTTCATGTGTGTCAGCTGGAATTTGGCTGACACCTGCCGCGAGAGGGATCGATGGGCTCTCACAGCGCATACTCTGTCTTTCTGCCTCTGGTGTGTGCAAATAGTTGTAGCAACAGGTGTATGAGGCGTTGGAGGCAGCTCCGACTTTACACATATTACATACGATTCCTGCTTCATGCACAATTCATGTGCAATTTGACCAAATTCGTACTATGTGTGAAGGGGCTCTTTAAAAGGAGAATCCTGCTTTCAGACAGCCTGAGAAAGTTCTGTGATTAGTACAGCATATAAAAATCTAAATGACCGTCACACACATCTGTTACACAAGCAAGTTACAAAGCAGGTAAGTGTAAAACCAAATGTCTGCACCTCTCACTCATCCCAACATCCATTACACTACTTCATAAGGAAGCAGGTTGATGCCGACATGTATGTTTAGTCTGACATTTATTCTTGCACATTTTGCACTCTGGTTTAAAGGTTCAACACCTTGTTTTTTAATTAAATGAATTACAGGCTTTCATGCCAGGTCTTGCTTACTGTTGTTATATGTATTTTCTTATCCTTTTCAGTGAATCAGTCCAGGTGCGAGATCTTACACATTTACTCATTTTCTTAACTGTCTTCTGGGGCAGTTGCAATATTTTTTTCCACTTATTTTTCTTTGTACTATTATTCTGAATGTGTGTAGTATTTCGTTTTGCTGTCTCTGACTGTGCATGCTGTTCTGCAGCTGGTGTCGCACCTTTCACCAAGAAACATTTCTCTGCAGGGATAATAAAGTATATTCGATTTGATAATCTGTAGCCTTAGTGATAGCCTTAGCTGTAAGCATCCCTCACAATAACTACCCAGTTTCCTGCACATAACTCTGAATACATTTTTAAATAGACTACAAGAGCATGGATGTGTGTACTTGTGTCCTAAAATGTGCTGTTTGGTTTCTAACATTTTGAGGAGGTTTTCTATTATTTCTTGGTGCGTTGGCTTGGGGGAGGGACTGTTTTTACTCTCCTCTGTTTGTTTGAAGGGAAAAAAGTCCAAAACAAATCATCAAAACAAGATGTGTGATACCAACAAAACTGTGTGGCTCACACTGGTTGAGCCCCGTTCCCCTGAGCAGACTGGGTTTGCAGTCTGCCTGGTGCTCTGGGAGGGGCTGTGGTGTCCTCCTTGATGCACAATCTTTCTTGTTTCTGTTGCTATGGCAGCTACAGCCCACCATATTTATAACAGCGAGGATACAAGAATGACTGGTATTGTATGAAATTAAATAAAAGAAAGCCAGGCCACACTCCTGAAGTCCTCCTCTGGAAAATGATGCTGTCATTGTGCAGACTCAGGACCAACAAGTTGAGGTATGGATCTCTGCAACACAAATTAAATGCAATAAAATGCACAAATGCAACTCATGCTGACACATGCAGCTGCTCTGAGGCAGCTGCAGAGAAAACCTGCACCACAGCAGTTTCACAATTTTTTTTTTTTTTAAGAACAGCACCCTTTCAGAAGACGTAGCACATCCACGGGTAAATTTATCCCTTTAAAATAACCAGACAGTCTGATTACTGGTTATGATGACTATTGTAACGAACTACAAAAGCTAAACACACAACACAGCACACACGTCTGATTCAAGCTACAGTTCCGGTACCACGAGCTGGTGCTGTGCATCGACATATCCAACAATTTTCCGCATCACTCTGCACATCCCTTTATATCCGTCCATATAATTGCAAACATGTGGGTGTGTTAACTGCTCAACAGTGTGTCTCTGATGTGCACATCACTCAAATGACTTCTTGTTTTCACACTATTAACGGTTCCCAGCATCATCTTTACATGTCCATAGTGGAAAAATAGCTGTAGAAACGTGCGTACGCCAGCTAGGATTTTTGCGTGATGCACCGCACATTTCCACAGTCATTTCACTGTTAATACATCTGAATGTTGGCGTGGAGTCGGACGCACGCCAGGTTTTTGTGTGTAAGCATGCTTTGTGCATGAGGTCCCAGGCCGTTCCCATATCTATCTGCCACAGCCAGGTGAAAAGTGGGTGTGTCCTTGGCCTTTTGCACCTCATGTTTCCTCACAATGCAACTGACACTCCTCCTCTGAGTCATCCTAATGTCCCCAACTCTGATATTTTAGCAATCTTACATGTTAACTGCAAGCCACACTGAGACACATGGACTTATTTAACTTTGGTAAATTTGAAATACATCGACTACATATTAGAACACAGACAGAATCGTGGACAAAACACAAGTCAGTATACAAGAAAGAAACCAGTGTGCAACAATGGCACAAAATTACAAAACCAAATCAAGAATCCAGTTAACGTCATTAGCCTGCTTCAAAACAATGCAGCTAAGCAAGAAGACAGCTCTTCTAATACTGGTGTTCATGTCCGTGGAAAAAGGAAGAAAAGGAAAATGTGGACTGGGTCATGTCTTTAGCCCCCCTGTATTTGTGTTTTGTGCCAGTGTCATTTTTTGTGCCACCACTGTGAGCACTATAAGCAGAAAAACTCTGAACATTTCAGAATGATGCTGCTATCACCAATGCACCCCCTCAGACAGCCAATCACCCTGACAACCAAGAAAACAGTCAAAGTAGCTCATATTCATGTCTCCTTCAGCCAACCTGTCACATGAAATCTATTAGAACAGAGAAAAAGCTAATTTATGGGAGCAGATTGGACAGACTCTATATATATGTTTCTGCTGAGGGTAACTGCATTTATCAGCCGCTTGTTGTTGCTATAGAAACAAATACCACTCTCACTTTTTTATGAAAATTCTGCAATCAAGCGCTCCCCTTCGGTGCCTTGCAACAAAAAGCAAAAAACAAAAACAAAAACGCTAATATGGACACATGGCTTGTATGATAGTCTTTCCAGTGGAACCCAAGGATCCAGTACCAAACCCAAGGCTCACACCCATACAGTAAGAAAGGCTTCCTATCAGGCTGCATGTCCTCCTTAATCATTTAAGTAACAACAGTTTGGCATATTCTCAAATGCTTTCAGAACATTGCTAACCAACGTTGCGTATAGCATACAATGTCTAATAGAGGAAACATCGTCATGACAGTCTTTAAATGGAAACAACTGCACTCTCTGCATCAATTGTACTAAAATGTAAGATTGGATTAGATAGAACTTTATTAATCGCTTGGTAAGACTCCCTCAGGGAAATTGAGGGTCCAGCAGCACACAGGGTAAGCAGCACACAGAGCATCAAAAGTAAAAGTAAGAAACAATTTGCAAAATGTAAATATAAACATAGATACCAGAAATACTGCTTGCTACTGGCTACCAGCTTACTGGCTACTACTGTTGGGGTTTGGTTCCATTATGTGTCTCTGTGTCTTTTTGTGTAGTTTGTCCCCCAACTGGCTTGTTCAATGCAAATGTGCGTGTGGTTCCCTGCACCTGTCTAGAGTCCCTTTATTCAGAGAGTAGGGTCAACTGAGAACATGGCGCCATTTTTGGGCTAATTGTGCTGAACTACTGAATGAACCTTTTATGTTTTCAACACGTTTTTTAATCAGTTAGCCACATACAGCAACACATCCAGGTACAGGTACTATCAAAATAAATATAAAAATAGTTAAGCTAACAAATGTACAATTTATGATGATTTATTTAATTAATTTAAAGCCTGATTTATGTTTCAGCAGCTCTGTAACTCCATGTCATGACACCAACATGCATGACACTTTTAAAGTTCTCCGTCGCTGGATAATGCTTTATTTTGGATGAATTTTTCCATCAACAAGCTTTTGTTTCTACAATCATCACCTCCAAATCAAAGGTAAACTGTACAATTTCCTCTTTTTCTGACTCTGTGTTGTAAATTTGCTGGCTTTCTGATCCATTTGTAATCAGCGTGCACACTGCAAACCCTATTAAAATATGAGGAAAGAGTGAAAGCAGAAAAGTGTCAAATCACAGCCTTTTGCTGTGTCTGATTTAACAGGCGCACATCAGGCTGAGCACAGTTTGAAATAAATAAACGGGTGGGCTTTTAATCACAGAAATGACTCAAGTCTCACTTTCCTCAAATCTGAGAGTGTCAGTGTGCTGAACTTTAATTTTATACCACTGTGCACATCCAGACTGCTCTGTCCAGTACATATGAGGAGTATTATACTGTGTTTATCACATGGAAAACTATACAAAAATATCTGGTTTATATGATGATGGTTTGGGTGAGTTTTACTGTACATGGGACTGAACAATAAATTTAAGTCTCAAAAGCTTTGATGATGAAGTCACTTCCATCCCACACAGCTGACTTTATTTTCCCAAATTTTCTTCTGATCAGATCTGAAGGGAATCTGTACATCTTGAAGCCCTTGTGTCTATTTGTCCATCCAAACGCACAGCAACCCAGCATTTTCAGCGATTAAATAATTAAAATAGCAGGATTTACAGGCAGACAGATTAAAGGACATGTCGCACCAAAATCATAACAATTAAGATTTAGGCTGTTAGTGATCATCCGATGATCCACCGGGATTACTTTGTGCACTTCCGTGACCGGTTTCAAAGTATATGGCATTCACAACAAACAGCTATGGAAACGTCCGAAAACAAATTACGTGTGAGTACTCGGGTGTTTCCGACAAGTGATGTAGCTACTAGAAGCGTCCCAGCATGCACTTCAATGGAATGTACAACCCCTGGCAATAATTATGGAATCACCGGCCTCGGAGGATGTTCATTCAGTTGTTTAATTTTGTAGAAAAAAAACAGATCACAGACATGACACAAAACTAAAGTCATTTCAAATGGCAACTTTCTGGCTTTAAGAAACACTATGAGAAATCAGGAAAAATAATTGTGGCAGTCAGTAACGGTTACTTTTTTAGACCAAGTAGAGGGAAAAAAAATATGGACTCACTCAATAATGAGGAATAAATTATGGAATCACCCTGTAAATTTTCATCCCCAAAACTAACACCTGCATCAAATCAGATCTGCTCGTTAGTCTGCATCTAAAAAGGAGTGATCACACCTTGGAGAGCTGTTGCACCAAGTGGACTGACATGAATCATGGCTCCAACACGAGAGATGTCAATTGAAACAAAGGAGAGGATTATCAAACTCTTAAAAGAGGGTAAATCATCACGCAATGTTGCAAAAGTTGTTGGTTGTTCACAGTCAGCTGTGTCTAAACTCTGGACCAAATACAAACAACATGGGAAGGTTGTTAAAGGCAAACATACTGGTAGACCAACGAAGACATCAAAGCGTCAAGACAGAAAACTTAAAGCAATATGTCTCAAAAATCAAAAATGCACAACAAAACAAATGAGGAACGAATGGGAGGAAACTGGAGTCAACGTCTGTGACCAAACTGTAAGAAGCTGCCTAAAGGAAATGGGATTTACATACAGAAAAGCTAAACGAAAGCCATCATTAACACCTAAACAGAAAAAACAAGGTTACAATGGGCTAAGGAAAAGCAATCGTGGACTGTGGATGACTGGATGAAAGTCATATTCAGTGATGAATCTTGAATCTGCATTGGGCAAGGTGATGATGCTGGAACTTTTGTTTGGTGCCGTTCCAATGAGATTTATAAAGATGACTGCCTGAAGAGAACATGTAAATTTCCACAGTCATTGATGATATGGGGCTGCATGTCAGGTAAAGGCACTGGGGAGATGGCTGTCATTACATCATCAATAAATGCACAAGTTTACGTTGATATTTTGGACAATTTTCTTATCCCATCAATTGAAAGGATGTTTGGGGATGATGAAATCATTTTTCAAGATGATAATGCATCTTGCCATAGAGCAAAAACTGTGAAAACATTCCTTGCAAAAAGACACATAGGGTCAATGTCATGGCATGCAAATAGTCCGGATCTTAATCCAATTGAAAATCTTTGGTGGAAGTTCAAGAAAATGGTCCATGACAAGGTTCCAACCTGCAAAGCTGATCTGGCAACAGCAATCAGAGAAAGTTGGAGCCAGATTTATGACGAGTACTGTTTGTCACTCATTAAGACCATGCCTCAGAGACTGCAAGCTGTTATAAAAGCCAGAGGTGGTGCAACAAAATACTAGTGATATGTTGGAGCGTTCTTTTGTTTTTCATGATTCCATAATTTTTTCCTCAATTGAGTGATTCTATATTTTTTTCCCTCTGCTTGGTCTAAAAAAGTAACCGTTACTGACTGCCACAATTTTTTTTTCCTGATTTATTATAGTGTTTCGTAAAGCCAGAAAGTTGCCATTTGAAATGACTTTAGTTTTGTGTCATGTCTGTGATCTGCTTTTTTTCTACAAAATTAAACAACTGAATGAACATCCTCCGAGGCCGGTGATTCCATAATTTTTGCCAGGGGTTGTAGCTGCTAACATTAAGAATGGATGTATAGATGAATTCCAAAGTTGATATAAGTGTGATGTCGTATTATAATGACTCGTTTTTAAGTAAAAACTGTTCATTCTGATGCAGTCACAGTAAAACCTCCAAGAAGGTTTATGTGCACTTAAAATCTAAAAAAAAAAATACATCTGGTGCCGGGGAAAAATGAGCGTCTCATCAGCTGCACAGCGCGCACACGCATGCACGCGCACACGCATGCACGCGCATGCATGCACACACACACACACACACACACACACACATTCCAGCGTCAAATCCACACTCTCAAAGTAAAAAGAAAAAAAATCTTGCTACAAAACACAAAAGTAAGGGGTAAAATCTTGAACATGCCAGACTCACGGTCGTGTTATGGATTTATTTCCAAATGTAAACTCTCCACAATCAAAGAAGCACGACACACATGTGCATGCGAGATCGCAGGCTGCAGCACTGCCTCACTCACAATTGTGGCACGTAAACTAATGTCCATTCACTCCTAGAAGTAATGAATTCTGACTTTTTCCAGTGTAACAAGTCCTTCTCCGTGTCAGGTAGTCTGCTAAAAACAGCATAATTGAGATGTCCCCACATCCATGTCCAGAGCTTCAGAAAAAAAGGATCCACAAAAACAGAGCGTCACCACACTATAGTAGGGATGCACCGATACCCGATCCCGCATTCATTTACTCGTATTTGTAATCATAAAACATGTCAGATACTCCGTGACAGTATGATATCAACTTCTCAACATGGGATTTTCACGCACACGCTCTGAAATTTCCGGACTAAGTTGAAATACGTTCGTCAATGCTGTCCATTAATTGACAGAGCTGCGGCCCATCATGAGGAGAAAATTCACAAACACAGTTAATAAAAAGTCTTACCTGTTTGTGGAATTTATCATACAATCCTGAAGAATAATCCACATAAAGCCTCCTGAGTTTGGAACAGAACATCTGAAAATACTTTAATTCCTCGTGTGGCTGGAAAAAAAATGTTCCTCTGTGTCTTTGGCATTTTCCGCCACAGTTCCTCTGGCAGAACTCAGATCAGGGCTTCAGCGGCGGAGACTGTCCATCAGGTTGGTGAGTTTCAGCCCTTGGTGTGGGTGTTCAGGCATTTCGGTCCGCTACAGGGGTAATCCGTTTGCGGAATCTCTGTGACGCTGGGTTCAGAACCTCCGCTTGCTTCCATGAGCTGCACTTTGCGCCAGACGTTGGTTCACTGCGCGCCTCATTCATTAAACGGCTCATTTACCACAGGCAATGGGCTATTCTGTCTGAACTTGAGGAAATTATCCCATCATCCACAAAGGAAAAATAAAATATTGTTAAAATTATTACGTTTTGCTTCCTTGTGTCACCACACCGCGTGTGTGCGTGTGACGCCATGTGTGTGTGTGTAAGCCATGCTCCTCCAATATTACATGTTCCACCTTTGGGGAAAAAAAAATTACGGTTTGTATTTGTGTATGTTACCTGTATGTACAGTATCTAATTAAAAGTTAAAAAATAGTGTGGAGAGTGAAAAACTGTTTAGCTCAATGTTGTAGATAAAAACAGAAACAGGCTCACAGCTGATAACAGAGAGAAGCTTCTTTTCATCAAAATGAATCTGCCCCTCACATTTTCAAAAAAGCCTTTTAGTCCTCACAGACATAAATAAAGTTAGTGATGGACAGTTTCAGTTCAGTTATTGGTGTGGTATATTTTGTAGTACTGAAGTTACATTTCAGTGCAATGTCTGGCAGTGTCACGTTTGTTAAGAAACACACAATGTTAAAGGACAATTTATTGTAGTCAAAAAGTGAAGTTATATGATTTAAGTGAAATGTTTGTAAATAAAAACAAAACTAATGATATTGGTAGCAGTTACAGTCAAAAAGTAAGGAACAAATGATGAATAAAACATGTTTTGAAAGTCATCATAAAACTGTAATGGTATCATTAAGTATTCGTATCGGTACTCGGTATCGAAAAGTACCCAAATGTATGTACTCGTACTTGGTCTGGAAAAAAGTGGTATCGGTGCATCCCTACGCTTTAGGTTCCAAAATCCGACACTCTGAAAAAGTTAAAAGGTTCGGGGTGAAGTGTGTTGTCTCCTGTCTGTAAACCCGAGCCATCACTTTCGAACGGTTGCTCAGAAGCTTCATTTTCGGAAGGGGCATATTTGTTTCCCTCTACCTGTCAGTCATCAGGATGTTTCTGTTCATTCTAAAATGTGCGCCACATATCGAAAAATGCAGAGAATTGCCAAGTGAGACATTTTCTGGAAATGCACCTGCTAACGCTTAGAGTGAGAGGAATAAAATACATTAGCGACCACTAATTATTAGCACGTGTGCAGAGAGACTTACAATCATGAGTACTTTTATGTTGTTGTCTTGCTAACTGGGATGTTAAAATTGTGCAACATGTCCTTTAACAGTGAACGCTATTTTGGCCAGAAAATGGCATCACGAGTCACGTGACCCTTTTTTTTTTTGGCTCTTCATGTCGCTACTCTCTGAATAAAGGGACTCTACACCTGTCCTCCCAAGGGGGCATGTTCTGTGTGGATTAGTATGTGTGCATGAGTGCGAATGTGTGTGTTCTCTGCTGCTGTCTCACTGAGGGTGCAGGTTTGTGCGTGTGTCCATGTTTACTTCTGCATGTGTAACTAAAAGGATGGTTTTCTGTTGGAGTGTAGTCTGTGTTGTGTTATGTAAATTCTGTTGTTTGGTATTTATGTCTGGTTTTCATGTGCTTAGCTTATGTTGTTCACCTTCTTTTTTGAGTCGTCTGTTCAGTCCGTTGGTCATTATTTACATTCTCTCCCTGCAGTTACATGTTGCGTTTTTTTTTATGTGTTACAGCCCTCTTGTGTTTATTTTTGGTTCGTCACATGCCTTTAGTAGTTAATCAGTATTCATGTGTGTTCTGGTCTTGATGTGTGTCACTTGCCGCTCTGTAATTAGTTTGGTATTATTAGTCTCACGAGTTCAGTTCTTCTCTGCTGGTCAGTTCTGACTGCTTTGTCAGTTTGGAATCATGCTGTTTTCCACTTCTAAGTTACGTCCTCTCTCTTGTTTCTGTGAAGGCTCTCAGTTGTCAAGGTGGTTTCCATAGTAGAGAAGCTTGAATCTTCGACTGGACTGGGTAGCTTGACGTGAGGACGTTTCGCTTCAAATTGCAGAAGCTTCCTCAGCTAAAATTCATGCTCTGGTAGTCGCAAAGCATTCTTTTTTTACAACATCATGCAAGTTTTATAAGTCCGCGGACACTGATCTGTGTGTTACAGATACAAATCAGTTTCCTCGAATCCACGGAGTTTCGAGGAGAATAAATGCCACTGAAAGCCTGGCTGTTGCGACAGCTGTCGTAAAGCGGGACTGGTTGGTGACTGGTGACATTGTGTGGTTCCTGTGCGAAGCTTAGCTAAATGTAGCATGTCGACATCGCAAACGTTTAGAACTTTCAAGTTTTTAAAAGAATTTTGCAGCATGTCTGTGTCACGGAGCACGCACAGGCGCAATGCTGTTTAATATGCTTATTTGAACCACTGCGTTAAAGAGTACAAAACTAACACCCCCGCCCCCCTCCCCATGATGAAAGCCGCGGACACATAATTTTAAAAAATAATTGACCTTGCAGACAATATCACCACATACATACCCAGCCATCAGATGCCTCCATTACGGTAATGTGAAATGATTTATTCTGAAATGTCGGTCTTCTCTCATCCAGGAGCATATAGTTTCAGCTTGCCACATCAATGAATGGAACCACACTGCCTTCTAGTGGATATCCAATGTGTGTGAGTGTGTATTTGTGAATCAGCTGGCATTTGTTTGTGGATCTGTGTGGATTTCGCGAAAAGAATGTCTCAAAATTACGTCGCAGAGGAAAGCGATGAATGCGTGTAACTGGTGATCCACAAATGCTGAAACTCAATTCACAAATACAATTTCCAGTTTTACAAATGTAATTTTTTTTTTTTTACAAATTAAATTTTATATTTGCAAATACAACATTATTTGCAAAGACCAATTTACAAGTTACAAATATGAAATTTGCATTTGTGAATATCTGAACACATTTGCAAATCAATGATTATTTGTCGATCACCCTGCGTGCATTTACAAATATTAATGAGATCATTTTAACCCCATACTGTTCTGTGGAGTTTCATCTGTGAAATCCTGCTAATCCTGTTAAGTGAAAGGCCTTTAATGCAAAGTGCTGCCTGTGTCAGGCCATCTTCATGTTTTGTTTCCATAGTTACCCACAGTTTCATCCCCTCTGCATGTCCTAGTGGGTGGGACAGTTGGGGCTGACACAGGGCCTCTGTGGATGTTAGCCTACACTGCTCTGTGCGAGGAAGACAGCTGCAATCTGTAAACATTCCCCATGTCAAGTGGAACTGTAATATTCATGAGTAATAATGAATTCAGTGTGATACTGATAACCACTGCATCACTCGCTATCAGTGTCTAAACTGAATGTTTAAAACATTCTTAATTACACAAATATGCATTTGCCTGCAGTTAATTTGTGACAATTTCAGTAAAAATGAGGCGGCTCGTGGCCGAGCCGTCCTGGCTAACACTGAGAAGAAGCACCTGCAAGTATTTCTACCAATGACCAAGTGTAAACAGGGCCCAATGACCAGATGCTGCTTTTGATGCGTCCCGGGCAAGTTTGAGCAACAGCATTTTATAAACAACAGCAATCAGAGATTTCTGACGTCCACCAATCCGGATCCCAATCACCTGCAAAATTCAGTGGTGTCTTCCATGCCCTAATATCCATCTGTGGTGCAAATTTGGTGAGAATCTGTGAAGTCATTTTGATGTAATCTGTCAAAGCCTATATAAGGGGAAATCTTGATCCAGATTCCGGATCACCTCCAATATTTAATGGAGTCTTCCTTGGTCCAATATGTATCTGTGGTAAAAATATCATCAAAATCTGTGCAGTAGTTTTGATGTAATCTTGCTAAAAGACAGACAAATAAATAAATAAATGCATGTTCAGTCCACCATCAATATGAGCAACTGCAGCATAGGGTCAAGTCTCAATAAAATGTACGAGGTCTGTGAGAAAACTATCCGACCTTTTTAGTTTTTTTCAAAAACTATATGGATTTGAATCATGTGCGCTTGCATCAGACAAGCTTGAACCTTCGTGAGCATGCGTGAGTTTTTTCACGCCTGTTGGTTGCGTCATTCGCCTGTGGGCAGGCTTTGAGTGAGCACTGGTCCACCCCCCTCGGTGGATTTTTATTGTTTAGGAATGGTGGAACGACTGCTGCTTTGTTCCATGAAAATTTTTTCAGAAACTCTGCCAGACAGCCAGATGGAAACCATTTGGAAGATTCAGATGGCTTTCGGTGAAGATTCTATCGGTATCACACGGATTAAGGACCAATAAAACTGGATTAAAAACGGCCCAGAGCGGCGGAGGGCGCACCGCGCCCCGAGCAGCCATCGACAGGCTGGAACGAGCAGAACACTTCCAAATTTAAGGCTCTGTTGATGCAGGACATCATGTGACTAGCAGAGAAGTTTCAGAAGAGGTCGGGATCAGCACTTTATCGGCACATTCCACCGTTAAAGGAGATTTTGTAAGGAAAGACGTGCGGACGGATTCGCGCATCGGGGCGCAGCCGCTCATGGCGCGGGACAAACAACACCTCCGTGTTGGAAGTCTCACAGGACAAGTTGGAACATGCCCAGCTGTTAAACAATTTCTCGGATACTCACTCGACTGAAAAGCCACCAAAAGCCGTCTGAATCTTATGAATGGTTTCGTTTTTAATCCAGTTTTAATGGTCCTTAATCCGTGTGATACCGATAGAATCTTCATCAAAAGCCATCTGAATCTTCCAAATGGTTTCCATCTGGCTGTCTGGCAGAGTTTCTGAAAAACCTTTCATGGAACAAAG
The DNA here is from genome assembly GCF_902500255.1 of Thalassophryne amazonica. Taxonomy (NCBI): domain Eukaryota; kingdom Metazoa; phylum Chordata; class Actinopteri; order Batrachoidiformes; family Batrachoididae; genus Thalassophryne; species Thalassophryne amazonica. Next base: position 24,078,828 of record NC_047108.1, read on the forward strand.
CGGCAGTCGCTCCGCCATTCCTAAACAATAAAAATCCAACGAGGGGGGTGGACCAGTGCTCACTCAAAACCTTCCCACAGGCGAATGACGCAACCGACAGGCGTGAAAAAACTCACGCATGCGCACGAAGGTTCAAGCTTGTCTGATGCAAGCGCACATGATTCAAATCCATATAGTTTTTGAAAAAAATAAAAAGGTCAGATACTTTCCTCACAGACCTCGTATTTATGGATAGCTTTTTCCTTTTGTTTCGTTTCATATAGCCAGACAGCACAACTGAACACGGCATGAGAGTCAATGAACTAAAAAGATCATCTCTGTATACACTCATTTAAAATTATAGAAATAATACTGAAACGAAATGAATAATTTTATGAATAACTTTCTGACTCCACCTGTTTGGAATACTGGCATTTCTTCCCAATAGGATACATTCAGACTGAACACAACATTCTTTGACTATTACTCATTTTTCTTCTACACTTAATACCTTAAATCGTAACCCAATGCTTCAGTAACATCTTAAGCAAGTTTGAGTTTGAACACAAGTTTTGAGTTTGAAACAACCCTTTGTTTTCAAGTGAAAGGCAACCTTCCAATAAATAATGCTGACTACAGAATAAATAAATATGAGGCACCTTCACAATTGTTACTTCAACTTAATATGATCTAAAATATATATTTTTAGCAGTTATTTTTAATGGAACTGTGGGCTGATGACTTTGTGGTGAAGAAACAATGGAGTATAAATGTCAGGGTTTGAAGGTGCCCATTCAAGGCATCTAAGGAGTTTTAAAGGCCAAAGAGATTCAGTGTACAACTATATGAAGTATAAACAAAGAGCTCAGTAATATACTACTTTTTTTGTACAACCTCTTGTACAAGCGCATTAGCCACTTGGCCACCACCCCTGCTATGGATAACACAAGAAAGTCAAAACACTTATTTCCACTGAGGTCCATTTAAATATCAAAAGACAAAAAAGAAGTAATACAACCCCAATTTCAATGAAGTTGGGACGTTGTGTGAAATGTCATTAAAAACAGAATACAATGATTTGCAAATCCTCTTCAACCTATATTCAATTGAATACAACACAAAGACAAGACATTTAATGTTCAAACTGATAGACTTTTTTTGTTTGTGTGCAAATATTTGCTCAGACGTTTTTTGTTTGTGTGCAAATATTTGCTCATTTTGAATTGGATGCCTGCAACACGTTTCAAAAAAGCTGGGGCAACAAAACACTGGGAACGCTGATGAATGCTCAAAGAACACCTGTTTGGAACATTCCATATTTGGGTATAAAAGGAGCATCCCCAAAAGGCTCAGCTATTCACAAGCAAAGATGGGGCGAGGATCACTATTTTGTGAACAACTGTGTGGAAAAAATAGTTTAAGAACAATGTTTCTCAACGAACAATTGCAAGGAATTTAGGGATTCTATCATCTACAGTCTATAATATAATCAGAAGATTCAGAGAATCTGGAGAACTTTCTACACGTAAGCGGCAAGGTCAAAAACCAACATTGAATGCCCGTGATCTTCGATCCCTCAGGCGGCACTGCATTAATAACCAACATCATTGTGTAAAGGATCTTACTGCGTGGTCGCAGGAACACTTCAGAAAACCACTGTCAGTTAACACAGTTCGTCACTACATCTACAAGTGCAAGTTAAAACTCTACCATGCAAAGCGAAAGCCATACATCAACAACATCCAGAAACACTGTCGCCTTCTCTGGACCTGAGCTCATTTGAAATGGACAGATGCAAAGTGGAAAAGTGTGCTGTGGTCTGATGAGTACACATTTCAAATTGTTTTTCGAAATCATGGATGTCGTGTCCTCTGGACAAAAGAGAAAAAAGACCATCCAGAGTGTTACCAGCACAAAGTACAAAAGTTGCCCTTGCCCATGGTAAGGGCAACTTACACATCTGTGATGGCACCATCAATGCTGAAAGGTACATCCAGTTTTTGGAGCAACACATGCTGCCATCCAAGCAATGTCTTTTTCAGGGACGTCCCTGCTTATTTCAGCAAGACAATGCCAAGCCACATTCTGCATGTGTTACAACAGCGTGGCTTCATAGTCAAAGAGTGCGGGTACTAGACTGGCCTGCCTGCAGTCCAGACCTGTCGCCCACTGAAAATGTGTGGCGCATTATGAAGCGCAAAATATGACCACGGAGACCCCAGACTGTTGAACAACTGAAGCTTCAACGAAGCTTCAACAATTAGTGTCCTCAGTTCCCAAACGCTTATTGAGTGTTGTTAGAAGGAAAGGTGATGTAACACAGTGGAAAACATACCACTGTCCCAACTTTTTTGAAACGTGTTGCAGGCATCCATTTCAAAATGAGGAAGTATTTGCACAAAACAATAAAGTTTATCAGTTTGAACATTAAATATGTCTTTTGTCTTTGTGGTGTATTCAACTGAATATAGGTTGAAGAGGATTTGCAAATCATTGTATTCTGTTTTTATTTACATTTTACATAACGTCCCAACTTCATTGGAATTGGGGTTGTACACGAATATGATACATATCTATGTTTTGCCAGAGTGATGAGCAAAGTGTTATGCATAGCTCACTGTCTGCCTCACAGAACTGTACGCACCCACCCACTCCCACACGCACAGCCACTACAGACTGAGTGCTGCACATGATCAAATCAAATCAAATCAATTTTATTTATATAGCGCCAAATCACAACAAACAGTTGCCTCAAGGCGCTTTATATTGTAAGGCAAAAGCCATACAATAATTACAGAAAAACCCCAACACTGCCCCTTCTGGTCAATTTTCACCCTGTTCTAATGGAATCTCTCACCACTTGCACCAAAACAGAAAACTTTAAATATGACTTTAGATCCAGGCTTTTAGTGACTTTCTGGACTCAGCCATCAGAAGTATATGAAAGTAGTGAACTTGCAGAGACATTCACTTATCTCGGCAGTGACATACATGTCTCTGGGTCCCGACTGCTCACAGTGTTCTGCAAAGCTACTTTTACCACAGATTAAACCAGTTTTCAGGCCCTGATTATTTATTTATTTATTTATTACATCAAAAACTTACACAACCAGGTGTCAAATATCAGCAATGGGAGACCAGCTTTCGTCATTTTGCTTTTTGAGCACAAAGTAGAGCCAACATTTATTTCAGAACTTCCAGCATTTTCTCCACAATTGCACTTCTGTTCTCTTGTGAGTGAGACCAAAGTCTAAATTTGGCAAAAATGTGATCCAACTGTCATTGTTAATGACAACTACAGAGAAACATAAGAAGAGACACCAGCAGGATCAACTGCTTCATGATTTAACTGTAATGAATGCATTACTTCCAACAGTCAGTGGCATCCCCCTCCTCCCCTCTAGGTACAGCACCGTCCAAATAAACAACACTTTGGAACGAAGGAGGCGCCTCAGTCCTCATTTGCAAATTGCTCAAAAAGTCCTCACACCCTGAAGGTCATGTCAACAAACTAACGTCACAGTTTATATTTAATTACTCTCACCTCAGACAAATTTGCAGAAGCTTCATTGCTCAACGTGGATGTTTGTATATATCCAAAAGTGAAGAATTTCAAAATGAGTGGGTCTGCTCTACCCAGTGTCGTGGTCTGATTAGTCATGCCCCCCCCCCGCATCTGATCAGTTCCCCCCTGGCTCAGCCTCACTCCGAACAGTCGCTGAAAAAAGCCTTCTCCCAGCAGGAAAATGTCCGTCACTAGCTCTTCTGATTTTTTTTCCCTTAACATTGTGATTATGAATGGGAATCCAAGATGGCAATTGCCCTGTTTGTTCACCAGGCCCTTGAAAAGGCAGATGGTGATGTAGAAATATCACTCCCCAATGCATACATTGCAAGGGGAAGCGTCAAAATGATCAAATGATGCATTCAGTGTGAAACGCGCATAAGTACCTATGACTTTGGGTTTGACTTTTAATCACTGAACGTCTTAGTGAGGGAAGCCACCAGCACACCTATAGCAGCTTTGAAACAATTACAGCCTTCTTTGGATGTGAGTGGAGAAACTGGGAATGGTGCATCCCCTGTTGCATCCCCATTCACAGCTTCATCATGAGGTAGCATAAAGAAGGACTGCAAAACTGGAGAACAGACCAAATCTAGACTTGGGTTTCTCACATGACTTCTGGCAAACTGCAGCTGAAATTTTGCATTTCCTGTTAAAAGAGAATTCTCCTCTATAGCACATTATCATGAAGGTGTATAACTGGCAAAGCAATATATACTGTATAACTGTACTGTGCACAGTTTCTCCAGCCACATCCACAGAAGTCGATACATTTTTCAGAATTGTCTGGGTGTCTTGGTGGCGCCCCTCGCTACTCTCCTTCAAGCATGGTCATTCAATATTTGAGAATTGCCTACCTGACACATATTAACAGTGCCAAACTGTTTGTATTTCTTAATAATTGATGTAAATGAAGTCCAAGACATATTCAGTGACTTGGAAATATTAATGTGTTTATCACCTGACTTGTCTCAAGAAAACTGACTTAGAATAATATTCCCCATCTCAACTTTTTTGGAATGTGTTGCGGACTTGAAATGCAGGAAGAGTTGCCTATTGAGTTGATGACACAAAATATGAAATCTCTTGGGTTCATATGTTCTGTAATGAAAAACGACCCAAAGTAAATATAAGGGTAGCTGCACTATTTATTTATTAGCATTTTCCATATAAAACCAAACTCTGGTTTGGGGCTGTATATAAAGATCAGGGCAAAATTTTGATCTTGACCTTTGACTTTGACTGATTTTCCTTCTCAAATTCAAATCACTTTCATTCGACCAAGTTTTTGTCCAAATCAGATCAAAGTGGTTATTTTGTTCAAAAAGCTGCACCTAGAAAAGCTGCACTATGAAGCCTCTGTTCCATATCTAAGCCAAAGTCTATCAAGCTGTAAACCACAACAGATAGCAGACAAATCTTTCACATACTTTCACATCTTTAACATGAGTTCTGAAATTTGTCACCTTTTCTGCTCATCTGAGCTCAGCATCAGATGCAGCGCCTGCTACAAAAGTGAAGAGCTGAGCTCTGGCAACAGGCCCTCTGGAGAACACTAAATGTCGCACTGCCCATTTTTCTGCCAAGGTGCCAAAATTAGAGCAAAAAAAAAAAAAAAGGAGATAAAACTGCAGGTTGAAGGTAAGAAAAGAAGTCAGATGAATCAAAACACAATACTACACCTCCTGATGCAAAGGCCATCGCACACAGTCCTGCCATTTTGTCCTCAGCAGGCATAAAGACGAGCAGACAGCTTGCCAGTGATTTAGTCGAACCAGCCTGGGAGAGCAGGGTGGTACTACAAAGTCTCCCTGGGACAGGACATTTACGAGGGCTTGACTCATTTCCAGACATTGTTTCTCCCTTTCGCAGGAAAGTAAAGGCATGCACGTTGCTACCAACCCCCCCCCCGTAACCCCATCACCACCACCACCACAACAACAACAAGCAAGGAATGGTGAGTGGGTCAACACAATCCAATGCCGTTTTTCAAATCTTGGTCAGGATGCTCTGTCCCTGCAGTCAAATCAGTTGGGGCCATTAATGTGACGTAAAGTCGTTACACACAGCCACTTCAAACAAAGCAGAAAATGATCGATTTTAACATCCCCTGGGGCATTTTTGGTTAATTAGGCCTCTGTGATAAGAGACATTCAGAAATACCACCACTAACGCCGCACTAATTAAAACATTCATTCAACAGTTTCTTTAATCATTGCTGCACCAGATGGAGAAGAAGAAGAGGATCCATGAAATGACAAGAAACAGCCAATTTAAGATTGTGATCCCTGAAAGACAATCGAGATGTGGAAGTCAGGACTGAGGTTGCGCAATGCTCAATTGAAAATACACCATGTGTGCAAAATAGAAAATTAATTCAAGTTTTTCAGGGGTGGGGGAGCAGCATTGTAAATCATCTTCCACACCACAGGCAAAAATCTCTGAACTCAGAGATTAACATTATATTTAGAAAGAAGTGCATGTGACAGTGTTGTGACTGATCTTCAGAGGTCAGGTGTGAGAGCACGTGCTAGTTCTGCTTCCATCACGCTACAGAATCACCGTGGGTCCTGCTTATCACTCAGATGGACAACAGGTCCACCCCTATGGGACCACTGTTGTAGCAAAAGTATTTGCAAATGTGTATTTCGAGCCACAAATGTGTAAAAAAAAAAAAAAAAATATGTGTGTAACCAGATCTACAAATGTGTTATCACATCCACAAATGTCTGACCAGATCCACAAATGTGTAAAAAAAAAATCTGTGTGTGTGTAACCAGATCCACAAATTATCAGAGCGGGCAGCTGCCCGGCACCTGTAGCGGCTGGACACGCGATGCAGACTCCCAGACTACATTCAGGTAAAAGAGGAAGCATGGTCGTTATTTCAGGCCTAGGTTCGGTACACAGGTAATCAAGCAGCGACTGAGAACAAAGGCTGGAATGTGTACAAAAGACAACAAACTGGTGGGGGAGCGGTGGCTTTGACATGTTTAAATAAGACAGGAGTTACCAAGGTGCACGTGAGGAACAAGCTAGAAAGGGGTGTGGCCAGTGAACGGAGATTAAACAGTGCGAGATAGAGAGGAAGGGAGCGATATAAGGAACAAAGATACTAGGGCAGGTGCAGGGAGTGTGAGTGAATCGAAACACAAAGCAGACAGAAACAAAGTGAGAGACAGAGACACGAGGCTGGTGCAGTGACGTGGAGTGAGAACATGATCAGATAGGTGTGAGGGAAACAGAGAACTATAAACTGAGATAAAACAGAGAATGAGGACAGAATAAAACATTACCAGAAGCGGAGAGCACAGAGCATGAACATGAGAATAAATCAGAGAATAATAATAAGAAAAAAATAAATATGACAAAATCAGACTGGAAATGACTCATGACCGAAGTATAACATAGAAGATAACCAGATGAAAAAAATAAGCAAGCAAAGACTACCCTAATTAACAGAAAGCTAAATCCCATATAAAAGTACAACAGAAAATAACAGAAATGACAACAGCAAAAATAAACTAAAGATAAACAATGAAAAACACAACCTGGCAGAACAAACTAGAATGGAACTTAACTTATGGACAAAAAATGAAAATAACAAAGAAACAAAGTGCAAAGCAAAAATAGAACATAGAATAAACACATGATGACAATAACCAACTAATAAAACAAAGCAGGAGCAGATGGTGATGCAAAGAAAGGGGGAAAAATAGAATCAAAGCCCCGCTCAGGGTCAAAACATGACACAAATGTGTAAGCACATCCACAAATGTGTAAAAAAAAAAAAAATCCTTGCATCCTCCTACAAAGAACATCTTTGAGGGCGTGTTTTATTTATTTAGGGCTCGGCCAGGATTAAAACAGTAGCGGTGACTGATATCATTGGTGCTTTCGCCCCCTAGTGGTTAGTCTCCACACAAGTATACAAATCGCTGCACACATTTGTGGATCAGGCACACGGTTACACACTGTGATGGTCTGGGTCTGTATTTTTTAGGCTCGGTGTTGTTTGAGAGCGTTGGAGGCTAAGACGATAGCTAGGAAGTGCACAGCCACTCAGGTCCGGGTTTCCACAATACTCGTCTTTATTACAAACACAAACATAACCATACATATATTTAGAGTGGCAAAAGACGAAGATGGGAGCTCAGCTTAAAACATACGTCCATAATGAGAGTGCCACACAGACTAAAAAATTAATATTAACTGTTGTGCCCTCTGGTGGTGTGGCATAGTCTCTCTTAAAGGCACATCACAACCTCAACTGTTACATATTCCCCTCCGGTAAGACAAAGGCTGACCTCAGCCGTCCACTCTGAGACAGCCCATACTTAAAAGACTTCCATACATGGTAAAGTACTTAAGGTGTCCGAACCAAACAGGGTTGTACTCAGTGAAGCACTACAGTATCTGACATACATGTTGGCACTGAATACCATAAAGATCCATAAAGATGTCGCAAGCGAAAAATGAAAATAAACATATTCAATACAGGCAACCAAATTGGATTTACCCCCTTTTTTTTTCTCTCTTTTTTAACATGCAAATCTCCAACAAAACAAATCCTTAACTCATCACAAACCAGGCAACGGGCTCAAAACAAAACAACATCCACTAACTCCCTAGTATGTTGCATAAGAACAAAATCAGTAATACTACTGTAGAAGTAGTATAACATATGAACATATGATAAATGATGAAAATATGAAAAACTCCCACATCTGCTCAGGTGTCATTTCTGGCCAGTCTGTAGTTCACATCTGACAACGTCTGGGAGATGCGGTAGGGGCCAGTGTAGAGTAGGGCTAACTTTGCAGTAAAGTTGGTCAGTGCATCAGATCTGGGGTGGGACTTAGCTCTAACAAGATCACCGATGTTGTAGGAGGCATGGTGGCGTATCAGATCATAGTAGCTTTTCTGACGCTTGTGACTCTCAGTCAGCACAACTCGAGCATGATCATGTGCTTCCTGAAGCGAGGCCCTCAGGCTTTCAGGATAGGGGACTCCAGGGTCATCAACACCATCAGAGGACTGTTGAATGACCAGGTCAAGGGGTGTGTCCAACTCTCGACCATACAGCATCATAGAGGGACTTAGATCTGTGCTTTCATGATGTGCAGTGCGCAGAGCAAAACAGATCTGGGGAATATACTTGTCCCATGCAGTATGTTTGTCTCCCACATACGCACGAATGGCTGTTTTGATAGTTCTGTTCACTTATTCAGTGGCATTTGTTTGTGGATATAAGCTGTCGTGAGTCTGTGTTCGGTACCAAGCGTAACAACAACATGCTCAAAGAGTTTGCCAACAAAAGGTGTTCCTCTGTCAGAGATGAGGAACAAGGGGGCCCCATGTCTAGTGAAGACATCGCTGATGAACTTGTTAGCTACTACTTGTGCCGTTGCTTATCTCACTGCACTGACTTTGATCCATTTTGAGAAGTAATCCACAAACACAATGATGTAGGCATTACCGCTTGCTGTGCGTGGCAGTGGGCTGACATAGTCCACGTCAGTGTACTCCCATGGTCTTTACGGTTGGATGGGGACCATGAGGCCAGCTGGATTTCTTTGGCTTGGCTTAGTGGCCTGGCACACTGAACAAGAGACCACATACAGTACTTTTTGACATCAGAGGCCATGTTTGGCCAGAAGAACCTGAGTCTCAGGTGAGCTAGTGTTTTTGAAGCACCCAGTGGGGTGGCCATGGTAATACCTCAGCAGACTACCACGGATGGCAGTGGGGGCATAGAGCTTCATTTGCTTGAGTGGATGCAGACCACATTTAGTTTTTGGGTCATGAAAGTAAAGCAGTCCCTCCAGAGCAGCATACTAGGAGAGATCAACATCAAGAAACATCATAGTTCCACCTTCAAAGTCACAGGTATCCAACCTGTCATCCTCAAGGTCATCAGGAAAGGTTTGGTTTTCATCCATCATTACTGTACTGGTAGGCACATGTATGGTCAGGAAGGTACGTATCATAAAGTCCATTCCCAGAACAATAGGGGAAGAGAGCTCAGAGATTATAACGAATCTCTGGTAGACACACTTGCCCATAAATCCGATGGTAAGCCAGGTGACTCCTAGTGGGTTACAGTAGGTGTTATTTGCAAGGAGAAGGAGCAAACCTGACCAGGCTGTAGTAATACGTTGGGCTTGGTTGTTTTCTGAAATCAAGTCCACCCTCACAGCTGAAAGTGAGGCTCCTGTGTCAAATGTGGCGTCCAGTGTGGCACCTATAAAGTTCACTTTGACTTTAAATGGGGTGTTCCATGAAGACAGCGGAGTTATGTCCTCAACATGATTGAGCACAGGCTACTCATCTCTGACAGGAGAGAGTGGGGGAGGCAGAGTTATTTTCTGGAGTGGGGGTTGCCTCTGCGAAATGACCTCCCCCTTGGAAGTTTCCCTGCCTCCTACCAGGGGGCTTCAACTCTGATGCTGAGCCACCCTCGGCCGTGCTTGCACCATCAGTGCTAAAGTTTAAGCCTTGAGGCTAAGTCTGTTGCGGTTCAGGTGTGGACTTGGGAGGACTTGGGGGACCCCTCGGACTGATGGAGCAGTTAGGGCAGGTGCAGGATGTAAAACCAGGCATGGAGCATTGGAAGCAGTGAGTGGCACCATCATTTCTACTCTTTACTTGAGAGCGGGGAATCTGCATGATATTGGGGCCAAGAACAGAATGGAGGCCATGTGCTCTCAACATCAGTCCAATGACTGAATCAACAGGTGTGCCAAAAAAAAAGCAAAAAGCTCTATCTGCTCTATTTCAGATGGGGGATTCTTCAGTTTCTTGAACTCATTAAATATGTGGGCTACAGATGTGGGTAGGGGCTCCTCAGGACCCTGGAAGCGGTTAAGAATGCCTCTCATCACACACTCTTGGTTATCAGAGAGGAGGAAGACTGTTCTGAACAGCACACAAAAATCGCTGCAACTGACAACATCGTTATTAAGCACAATGAACCATTTCTTTGCTTCACTAGACAGAAAGTTTGGTAGCTACCCGAGGATTTGACCATCTGACAGTTCAAGGGAAGACCTGTAAGTACTAACGGATTGCAGCCAGTCCTCTGGGTGGATTATACCATTGCCAGGAAACAGAGGAGGCTTGAGTTTAGCTTGGTGTAATGCAGCTGCTAGAACCCTTGTAGTATTGGCAAGTTCAAGAGAATATGGCTGGTGATGTTTTGTATCCTCCGCAGCTTTAGCATTAGCATGTGATGGTGTTGCCACATTGGAGTATGCAGTTCTCCTGGAAAGAGGAGCAGGCACATAGGGGGTTGAGGTAGCTACTGGGGGGGGGGGGGGGTCCAGCAGCGGGGCATGCAGTGGCTAACTTGTCATCTCTGTCCCAGTGCTCCAGAATTTTTCCTTGTAGATTAAGAGATTCATGTAGGCACTGCTGAAGCATGTCAACTGTGGCCTGTAAGCTCACTACTTTGCATTCAAGGTTCACATTTTCATGTCTGGGAGCAGTCAGTCTTGGGAGAGCTGCAAAGTCAGTGTCATCATGGGGGTCTTCAAAGTCAAAGTACTCAGGATACTTAGCCATGGCTGTCACTTGACAATTCAGTCTGAGGTCTCAAAACTTTTCCTTTTTCTTAAATATGTTATCTTATAACAAAGTTTAAAGGAAAACTGAAATTGGACTAAAGATGCACCATAGCAGGTAACACAAAAAAATGAAAATCTTTTAAGTGTAAGAAACTGTAGGCCTTATAATCACTTGCAGAGACAAGCAAAAAAAAAAAAAAAAAAAGTACATCTGAAACTATATACGCATCAATAAAAGATATGCAGGTGCTGCATGCAGTAGAATGTAGCCACAAGATAGTAATAGACTTCACATCTTTTTTATTTCTTACTTCTTTTTTCTATTTTTTCTCTCTTTTTTCTCTTTTTTTTCAACTGTACTGATCACTTTCAATTCTCAAATAGCTATGAGATCAAATATGCAGTCAGAGTCCCTGGCAGAGTGACACACGTGCATCCCCTTGGCATTTCTCAGTTCCCAGGGTCTGCAATAGTGAAACACCTGGATCATGTCCAGACAAATGCAGAACATGGCCAAAATATTGTAGCTGACGTTCCCTCACAGTGAAAGGACTACACCTCATCTGAGTCTCCCTAAATAATTGTTCCTTTGCATACCTGCATTCACGGGACACCCATGCCTGGCCACGAGCGGCAACAGTGCGAAGCATAAGTAGGTGGGTCCAGGGGTGTTCCCGGACCCACACAACTGCGGGACAAATGGGTGCGTCCCACACATACTCATGCGGGACGCTGGGTTAAATACTGGGACTGTCCCGTGCAATACGGGACAGTTGACAGCACTGCCTTTGAGACAAAGTCAGTGCAATGATACCAAACTATCAAACTTTGACTCTCTGAAGCTGGCGGTTTCCAATAATGCTGTTTCGCGGCTTTGCCTTTTAACTGCTTAAATGGATTCAAAGGGTCATTAAAAGCATCTACAAGCTTCTCCAATATTGTGCAGGAATCTTTGTCCATTGCCCCAGTCACAATTTGTCAAGTTTGCACTTATGCTACTGGCCGCAAGTCAGTGTTGTCCAATATGGAGCCTGTGGGCCACATTTGGTACACCTTTGACTTATCTGACACCTTTGCCCACCATGGTGACTGACAAAGTTTCTGCAAATTCATGAAATACTGTTAAGCAGAATAAAGAGTTTTTACACTCACTCACTCAATCTTCAACCGCTTATCCAAGATCAGGTCACAGGGACAACAGCTCTAGGGGGAGACCCCAGACTTCCCTTACCCGGGCCACATTGACCACCTCTGACTAGGGGATCCCGATGCATTCCCAGGCCAGTGTGGATACATAATCTCTCCATCTAGTCCTGTGTCTTTCCCGGGGTCTCCTCCCAGATAGACGTGCCTGGAACTAGGGAGGCACCCAGGGGGCATCCTTACCAGATGCCCGAAGCACCTCAGCTGGCTCCTTTCAATGTGAAGGAGCAGCGGCTCTACTCCGAGTCCCCACAGTTGGCTGAGCTTCTCACCTTATCTCTAAGGAAGACACCAGCCACCCTCCTAGCGCCATTTCGGCCGCTTGTACCCGTGATCTAGTTCTTTCGGTCCCAAAAACCAGTTTTATTTGTTATTATCTATCGTCCACCTGGTCGTTACTGTGAGTTTCTCTGTGAATTTTCAGACCTTTTGTCTGACTTAGTGCTTAGCTCAGATAAGATAATTATAGTGGGCGATTTTAACATCCACACAGATGCTGAGAATGACAGCCTCAACACTGCATTTAATCTATTATTAGACTCAATTGGCTTTGCTCAAAATGTAAATGAGTCAACCCACCACTTTAATCATATCTTAGATCTTGTTCTGACTTATGGTATGGAAATTGAAGACTTAACAGTATTCCCTGAAAACTCCCTTCTGTCTGATCATTTCTTAATAACATTTACATTTACTCTGATGGACTACCCAGCAGTGGGGAATAAGTTTCATTACACTAGAAGTCTTTCAGAAAGCGCTGTAACTAGGTTTAAGGATATGATTCCTTCTTTATGTTCTCTAATGCCATATACCAACACAGTGCAGAGTAGCTACCTAAACTCTGTGAGTGAGATAGAGTATCTTGTCAATAGTTTTACATCCTTATTGAAGACAACTTTGGATGCTGTAGCTCCTCTGAAAAAGAGAGCCTTAAATCAGAAGTGCCTGACTCCGTGGTATAACTCACAAACTCGCAGCTTAAAGCAGATAACCCGTAAGTTGGAGAGGAAATGGCTTCTCACTAATTTAGAAGATCTTCACTTAGCCTGGAAAAAGAGTCTGTTGCTCTATAAAAAAGCCCTCCGTAAAGCTAGGACATCTTACTACTCATCACTAATTGAAGAAAATAAGAACAACCCCAGGTTTCTTTTCAGCACTGTAGCCAGGCTGACAAAGAGTCACAGCTCTATTGAGCCGAGTATTCCTTTAACTTTAACTAGTAATGACTTCATGACTTTCTTTGCTAATAAAATTTTAACTATTAGAGAAAAAATTACTCATAACCATCCCAAAGACATATCGTTATCTTTGGCTGCTTTCAGTGATGCCGGTATTTGGTTAGACTCTTTCTCTCCGATTGTTCTGTCTGAGTTATTTTCATTAGTTACTTCCTCCAAACCATCAACATGTCTATTAGACCCCATTCCTACCAGACTGCTCAAGGAAGCCCTACCATTAATTAATGCTTCGATCTTAAATATGATCAATCTATCTTTATTAGTTGGCTATGTACCACAAGCTTTAAGGTGGCAGTAATTAAACCATTAGTTAAAAAGCCATCACTTGACCCAGCTATCTTAGCTAATTATAGGCCAATCTCCAACCTTCCTTTTCTCTCAAAAATTCTTGAAAGGGTAGTTGTAAAACAGCTAACTGATCATCTGCAGAGTAATGGTCTATTTGAAGAGTTTCAGTCAGGTTTTAGAATTCATCATAGTACAGAAACAGCATTAGTGAAGGTTACAAATGATCTTCTTATGGCCTCAGACAGTGGACTCATCTCTGTGCTTGTTCTGTTAGAACTCAGTGCTGCTTTTGATAGTGTTGACCATAAAATTTTATTACAGAGATTAGAGCATGCCATAGGTATTAAAGGCACTGCGCTGCGGTGGTTTGAATCATATTTATCTAATAGATTACAATTTGTTCATGTAAATGGGGAATCTTCTTCACAGACTAAGGTTAATTATGGAGTTCCACAAGGTTCTGTGCTAGGACCAATTTTATTCACTTTATACATGTTTCCCTTAGGCAGTATTATTAGACAGCATTGCTTAAATTTTCATTGTTACGCATATGATACCCAGCTTTATCTATCCATGAAGCCAGAGGACACACACCAATTAGCTAAACTGCAGGATTGTCTTAGAGACATAAAGACATGGATGACCTCTAATTTCCTGCTTTTAAACTCAGTTAAAACTGAAGTTATTGTACTTGGCCCCACAAATCTTAGAAACATGGTGTCTAACCAGATCCTTACTCTGGATGGCATTACCCTGACCTCTAGTAATACTGTGAGAAATCTTGGAGTCATTTTTGATCAGGATATGTCATTCAATGTGCATATTAAACAAATATGTAGGACTGCTTTTTTGCATTTGCGCAATATCTCTAAAATTAGAAAGGTCTTGTCTCAGAGTGATGCTGAAAAACTAATTCATGCATTTATTTCCTCTAGGCTGGACTATTGTAATTCATTATTATCAGGTTGTCCTAAAAGTTCCCTGAAAAGCCTTCAGTTAATTCAAAATGCTGCAGCTAGAGTACTAACGGGGACTAGAAGGAGAGAGCATATCTCACCCATATTGGCCTCTCTTCATTGGCTTCGTGTTAATTCTAGAATAGAATTTAAAATTCTTCTTCTTACTTATAAGGTTTTGAATAATCAGGTCCCATCTTATCTTAGGGACCTCATAGTACCATACCACCCCAATAGAGCACTTCGCTCTCAGACTGCAGGCTTACTTGTAGTTCCTAGGGTTTGTAAGAGTAGAATGGGAGGCAGAGCCTTCAACTGTCAGGCTCCTCTCCTGTGGAACCAGCTCCCAATTCAGATCAGGGAGACAGACACCCTCTCTACTTTTAAGATTAGGCTTAAAACTTTCGTTTTTGCTAAAGCATGTCTTTTTCCTGGTTCTCTCCCTCAGCCCCAACCAGTCCCAGCAGAAGACTGCCCCTCCCTGAGCCTGGTTCTGCTGGAGGTTTCTTCCTGTTAAAAGGGAGATTTTCCTTCCCACTGTCGCCAAGTGCTTGCTCATAGGGGGTCGTTTTGACCGTTGGGGTTTTTCCGTAATTATTGTATGGCCTTGCCTTACAATATAAAGCGCCTTGGGGCAACTGTTTGTTGTGATTTGGTGCTATATAAATAAAATTGATTTGATTTGATTTGACGACCCAGCTCTCATGATCACAGGTGAGAGTAGGAACAAAGACTGACCAATAGACTGAGAGCTTCTCCTTTTGGCTCAGCTCCCTTTTTGTCACAACAGTATGGTAGCGCGAATGCAATACTATCCATGCTGTGTCGATTCTCCGGCCAATCTCATGCTCCATTCTCCCCTCACTCGTACACAACACCCCGAGGTACTTGAACTCCTTCACTTGGAGCAAGACCACATTCCCTACCCGGACTAGGCAATCCATCAGTTTCCTGTTGAGAAGCAGTTTTTTGATTGTGAAATATTATTTTAATTCAGAAGGTTAATTTTCTGTGAAATATAATACATTTCATTGTGATGTCATTCTATTTATTGTAAGTTTTTCTCACAAGATCAAAATTTATTTTTGGTTAGCATCCCACCATCCAGATGAATTATCTACACACTGCTAAGGTAGAAGTAGTTCTTCCATTAATGATGATTCTGACCACTCCTGAATCAGAAACAACTCCAGATTCCTCATCAAAAGCAGGACAGTACTTTGTGTGGAAGCTGTGAGCATCAGTTTGCCAGTAAATGTGCATGATGAATGATAAGAGTCTAAAGCAGACAGAAAGGCACTGCATAAGACCTGTGCATTTATCATGACATGTACTCTGCACTGAATAATGAAGGCATTGCTGCTCCTGTTGGTTTGGATCATGATCCCAGGATGACGAAAACCTTCAACTATAGTTGTTTTAACTGTACAGAAGAAATAAAATTGATCCAAGGAGGAGTGGGGAGCTGCACACACCACTGTACATTGAAGAGACAGAGGTGGAGAGGGTGAAAACCTTCAAATAACTCGGCACACACATCTGGATGATCTCGCCTGGTCTTACAACACCCACCAGATCAACAAGAAGTCCCAACAGAGACTGTACTTTCTGAGAAGACTGAGAAAATTTGGTATGTCCGTCAAAATTCTCAGCAACTTCTACAGGTGTACGATTAAGCGTGTCCTCACCACTGCCATCACAGTCTGGTACGGTAAGTGCACAGTCCAAGAGAGGAAGGCTCTCCAGCGTGTGATTAAGACCTCACAGAACATCTGTGGGCAGCCTTCACCTCACTGCTGGACATTTAACAAACCAGAGACCTATGTAGGACACACAGCCTCATCAGGGACAGTACACACCTCCAACACTCACTCTTCACACTCCTACCACCAGGCAGAAGCTACAGGAGTCTGAAGTCCAGGACTACTAGGCTGGTGAACAGCTTCTACAAACAGGCTATTAGACTTCTCAATAACTCTCTTACACACTGACCTAACAACAACAGTCACCACTTAAGTGACTGTTATTTCACTGCCACTCTTCAAATCAATCAATCAATCAACATTTATTTATAAATAGCACTTTACAGCAACGACTGGTGTCCAAAGTGCTTAACATTAAAAACACAAATTCACAAAAATAAAACACATATAGAATAAAATTTTTGAAACAACACATAAAAAAAGAACATAAAAATAACAGAACATGTCACCTCCCCACTAAGTGTTAAAAGCCAGTTTAAATAAATAAGTCTTTAACTTAGATTTAAAAAGTGCTAGGTCAGGAATAGTACGTAACTCAAGAGGTAGCTCACTCCACAGTCTGAGGCCAGCTACCGCGAAAGCATGATCACCCCAGCGTTTATATCTTGACCTTGGAACATCTAAGTAAAGCTGGCCAGACGCCCTTAATGTCCTACTGTAGGTGCGCAAAGTTAAAATTTCAGACAAATAGGGAGGTGCAAGGCCATAAATTGCTTTAAAAACAAACATTAAAATTTTAAAATCAATTCTAAAACAAACTGGAAGCCAGTGGAGTGAGTACAGGATGGGCGTAATATGCTCACGTCTAAAAGTGTTTGTTAAAAGACGAGCAGCAGCATTCTGCACCAACTGGAGACGTGCAAGAGACGATTGATTAATGCTCGAATAAAGTGCATTACAATAATCAAGTCTGGAGCTGATGAAAGCATGAATGGCTGTCTCAAGATCACGTCTACTGAGAAAGTGCTTTATTTTAGCCAAAAGGCGAAGTTGGAACAAACAAACTAGCTTTGACAACAGAGTTTATCCGTTGATCAAATCTCAAACAGCTGTCAAATATCACTCCCAAATTCTGCTGACAGCTGGTTTTACATAGTTAGCCAAAGCACCAAAATTTGGTGTTACCACATTTGGTATGCCAGAGCCATGATCACAGTTTTACCATCATTCAGGTAAAGGAAGTTTTGGGACAGCCACTGCTTTACATCACAAATACAATTAAATAATGATGACAAAGCATTACTCCCATTAGTCCTCACAGGCAGATAGATTTGGTGATCATCTGCATAACAATGAAAGGACAGGTTGTGCTGGGTTATAATTGACCCCAATGGCAGAATGTACAAAGAAAATAGAATCGGCCCAAGGACAGAACCTTGCAGCACTCCACAAGACAGATGAGCAGTTGATGAGGAGAGGTCCCCAATCATGACAGAAAAGTTACTTTCAGCTAAGTATGATCTAAACCACTTGAGTGCGGTACCCTGAATGCCAATAAAATGTTCTAATCAGGGAGACAAGTACTGTGTGATCCACAGTATCAAAGGCTGCTGTGAGGTCCAACAGAACCAGCACAGCGGGATTCCCTGCATCCACCGACAGAGTAATATCATTATGAACTTTTAAAAGTGCTGACTCAGTGCTGTGTCGTGATCTAAACCCAGATTGGAATTTTTCAAGGATGAGATTGTCTTCTAAAAATGATTGTAACTGTAAAAAGACAACCTTTTCTAAAACCTTAGACAGAAATGGCAGATGAGACACAGGTCTAAAATTAGATAAAACTGACGAGTCCAGGTGAGGTTTTTTAAGATGAGGTCGAACCACAGCATGTTTAAAAGCAGCTGAACAGCTTCTCCTCATCATTATTACTATCATCCTCCATGTATTTACTATAATAGCTCTGTTCACTATTTATGTACCCATGCACCTTACAACTCCTGCACAGCAAGAATGCTGCTTAAAACTACGCAATATTGCACAAAATTGCCAATACTGCACATCCGCACATCCTCTAAACTGTTGCAATTTCTCCTGGCCCTTTATGTAATTTACTGCCCCTTTCCAAGAACCAAACCATTACATTTCTGATTTTGAGTTTATTGAAGGTCACTGTTGTATGGCTGGGGGGCCTGGCTGTCTTTTTGTTTCTGTCTTTTGTTTTTCCTTCCAGGTGGCTTGCATTTGGGACTGAGTGGCTGTGTAGCTGAGTTTATCAGGACCTCACCCTGATCACCTGCGGCTCGTCAGGACTCACAGCTGTGGTGCATCTACATGGATTGGAACATGGTGGCATTTAAGACTGGAGTACACAGTGTGTATTTGCCAGAGACTCGACCTTGTGACCAGACGGGTGAGATCGTCGTCTCGGGAGCCATCTCATCATCAGTGGATGCAGAAAACGTCCAAGTTTGATGCATGGTCTGTGAAAGAGGAGGGGGTGAGGTCTCACGCTCGTCAGCACACTTCCTGAGGTACGTTAGATTTTGTGACTAACATTTATACAGTCAGTAAATGTGGTGTCCCTCACACCTTATTATATTGAGCTGTATGTTGGTCGTTTAAATCAGCTTCCGCTGCAGTGGAGTTTGTGAACTGGATGTTCCATGCCTGCAGGGTGGGAAGCTGATTAGTAATTAAGCCAGGAAGTGTTTGCTGTTTGTGCACCTTTGAGCGTTCTCTCTGTGTGTTGAGTGTGGACTCACATAATGATTCCTTCTTTCACAGACTCGGTTTGTCGCGGCCACCTGGGGGGTGTCGGCGGGGACCTTGGGTCCGAACCAGTTCTGGCTCCGGACCGTTAGCGCTGCTGGGAGCGCACCGCAATCCACCACGCCAGACCGCGCACTTCTATATTTTTCACATCACTGTTATGTTTATTAAACTTTGTTATCCTTTGTACCGTGCTCTGCTTATTTTATACTGGGTCCTTCAAACGCTGGTCGGTTCTCCGGGCTGCGTCCGACACATAACAGTCACGTTAGAAACCAGGCCTGAGACCCTCACAGACAGTGTCAATCTTGTGAAAGGCCCCTAAAATGAGTCACACAACACTTTTTATACCTTGTGGGTGTCACAGTGGGTGTGGTTTAGTCTCACATTTGTAATGTTACTGGCTCTCACCAACAGGGGGAGATCTCCCTGTTAATAAACCTGCACATATGATGAAAGTGAAACTTAACTGTTAAGGCCCAGTCACACGGCACTTAACGAAGCGCAATGAAGCCCTAACGAAACAAGAAATCTGGACTTTCGTTGACTTTCATTGGCATTGTTTAACCTTGCCGCAGCTTCGTTCCTGCAGCTGGCACTTCGTCAGGATTTTTAAACTGTTGAAAAATTTGAACGAATGCAACCGAAAACCTCACTTCATCCGTATTTTGTTTTGCTGTCTTTCTTGACGTTTTTTTTTTATTGTTTGCTTAGTTTTTGTAACGTTTAGTTTGATTTCGTTCGACCAGCTGAATGTTTTCACACAGTACAGAAGCCATTTCTGAGTGCTGCTACTGCTGCTGCTGCTGCATTCATGTACTGTCAGAAATTACAGGGCAAACTCAGCCTGTCTGCTTGGATTTTGTTTTATCTGGGTGGGGGGTCAGCTTCAATGGGCTCAGGCACCTTATATAGACCAGAATTAATCTTTTGAGTGGATACAATTTTATTTATTTTGCCACAGGCAACTGCTGAATTTGAAACAACAAAAAAGTTGGGTAATTTCCGACAGTACTTGAACGCAGCATCAGCGGCAGCAGCAACTGCTGCGTACACTTATTATTTTTTATTAAATATAATAATATGAGTGTAGGAATGACAATCCAGCCCTTATGTACATGTGGCAACAGGTAAATGATTCAAATGATTATATAAAGAGCTGTTCTGGAAGGCAGAATTCACATTGTGGATCAGTGGCAGATGGTGGAAATAACCGCACATGGGGAATCAATGCGCGTTCACATGGACTGATCAATTTACTGCTCTGATATATTCTGTCATCTTTACACATATTTATTTTTTTTAATTGGAGCAAGACTGAGTGTGCAGCATGTCGTCAGTCAGTGAGGATTCTGATGATAATGGAGATGATCCCTCTTTTGTTCTGGACAAGGAACCAGAGCAGGTGGGTCCACCGACATGCGCACAAATCTAAACAGCTTCTATTTGTAGTTTCTCCAGGACTCATGCGCTATGAGCTCCGACCCAGCACCGAGTCCTGGAACTCAGAGATGCAGACACACACTGCTCCATGTGTGGCTCCAGGCACCTTTCATTTGAAGCATGGAGATCAACGTTAGCTTCGGTTTCGTTTTGTTCCTCTTTCGTCCCTTTTGTGCTCTTGGTTCACAAGCTGTTTGGTGATAAAGCTCACCACCCACCTTTTCTCAACAAATTCTGACTTTTTTTTTTTTTACTTTTTTCCCTTCGTTCAGGAATTGTCGTGTGCCGTGTGACTGCGCCATTATATTTCTGAGAAACTTCCAAACAAATAACACAGACAAACACTTGACAACTAACATAGAATTGGGAATTAGCACAGACATTATCTAACAATGTACATCCTTTAAATAATGTATATATTACATTATTCAGTCTAATAATGTATATTTTATAATGTGGAGTTTGTTTTTTCCCCCCAGTCATCTGATGTGAACTTTCTCCATGCAAATTTTCTAGGGAGGATGAACAGAGTAAGAATTTCATTGTGTGGTATAACTGCCCGTTTTTACTGTGCACATGACAATAAAATACTCTTTACTTAACTCTGTCTTAAATCTTAAAATGATCTGCGAGTGGAAATCCTCTACGAATCTGACACCGAGCCACCGTCTGAATCAGGAAGAAATTTCTACCAGCTGAAGAAAAATGCACAGGCCAAAGTTGACAATAAAACGCTCAGGGTTTGATTTGACAGTGTCCCTCTGGTGAAAGAGCACAATGAATTTCAACTACACACAGCATACCTGGGAAATGGAATGAACGGTATGTAAAGTCCGCCAGTATGAATTGTGTTTCCAGCAGATTGTCATCAGTGCAACAGCACCGTGCGGCGCGTTTATAATTAGCTCCATCATGGGAGTTTGGCTGCTTTTTTTTTTTTTTTTTTTTTTTCTGGCTGCAGAGAGAAGGTTTCAGAGTGAGCAAGAGTGCAACAGTCATGTCCTGCAGAAAACAGAATGTAACTGGCAATCAAACAAACAAAAGATTATGTTTCACAGTGGTTAAGCTGTAAAAAGACAAACAAGCAAGCAAACATGAACACACAGCTGCAAAAGCTTCTTCCGTCTGTCTTTCTGAAGAAATTCACAAACTCTCTGGAATTAATAAATGATTTAATTAATTCATAATTAATTAATTGTTAATCAAATCAGAATTGTACTATGCTGAAACATTATTTTAGATTCAGAAAGTAAATTTTCTATAAAAATGCATTTGTTGAAACTGTGTGTAATTGACACCCCAAGTGGCCCTCCATTCAGATTCACTTAAAGCCCAAGGGAAGAATTTGGGCGACTCTGTTTTTAGGGGAAAATAAATAAATAAAAAGCAGAGATCCATAAGACCCCCTTGAAGCAGGCTGGTGCATCTGTTTCTATTACAAATACTATAACAACCAATGCGAGGTCAATGAAATATGTATATAACTGGTGATAACAGAATAACACTGACACACTGGCTTGTACAGTTTGTCAGACAGACAGGTAAAGATAAATACATTACTTTTCAACAAAAAACTTTTACTGGAACATCTTCCTTTAGTTTTCAATACGTTATATAAAAATAATAATGGATGCAAGTATTTTCACTTGTTCCTGTTATTTTGCTGCCCCCCCCCAAAAAAATGCACCGACAAGGCCCCAACTTTCATTACATTTATAGAAAAGCTGCCACAAGATCATAAAATAACAAGACACTGCAACAGCTCATATAAAAATAACAATCAACAACAAAAACAACGATAGGTTGTGGATACCATGGGCCATAAATGGGTCGTACTGTATGTCACATTTGAACAACAAAATTCATTGACTGACTGGGGACTCCATTAAATGACATAGGGAGTTTTCTACACCACGGAGTCCAAATTTACAAACCCTAAATTGAACCTTGTTGCTGCTGAGATCTTTTTGGTGGCACAGAAACTGGTTTCTGCAGGAATGGTTGGAGCCTTCAACCATTTAACAAATAAAATACATTAATACTATTGTAATCAGTTTATTATTTAACCCAGAACAGAGGACACATCTCACTGCAGAACTGAAGGGAACCTCCAGCACTTTTGTTTTTGTGTCTCCAGTTCATGCATGAAATGAAACAGTACTCTTTCCAGATTAAAGCAATGACCAGCAACTTGAGCAGGGTCCGGTTTCATAAAGTGGTTGAATCTTTTAGTCTACTAAACTTACTTAGTCGACTACGGTTAGTTGCCCAACATTAGCCTTCTAATCACTGTTTCACATTGACAGATAAACTTGTAGATTAGCCGTCTTGCGTTAGTCAACGATTTTCACGGGCATAGTAGCATCTCGAGTACCACTGCCAACAAACACCTTCCATGCGTGTGAGTTTTGTTTACTTCCGGGTTGGTTGCAACCGAAACAGGTGTGTTAGACTCCCGCCTATGTGTGACGCCATTTATTGTCAAACAACTGTGTTTACTCTTTTGAAATCATATTTTTCAAATTTCTTTTCAATTTTCAATTTATTTTCATTTACATCACTCCAAATTACAACAAAGTTGCCTGAAGGCGCTTCACATAAGTAAGGTCTAACCTTACCAACCCCCAAGCATGCATACAGGCGACAGTGGCAAGGAAGAAGTCCCTCGGAGGAAGAAACCTCAAGTAGACCAGACTCAAAGGGGTGACCCTCTGCTTGGGGCATGCTACAGACACAAATTACAAAACAATTCACAAAACAAAAATACAGGAAATGTAGCCGATGCACAAGACAGGAGGGTTTCAGGAACAGATACCACACCCATTTCTGGGTGGAGCCGCACCTCAAACAGAGAGAAAAGAAAAAACAGAATCACGCATCAGAAAGACAACAAATATACAACCCCTGGCAAAAATTATGGAATCACCGGCCTCGGAGGATGTTCATTCAGTTGTTTAATTTTGTAGAAAAAAGCAGATCACAGACATGACAAAACTAAAGTCATTTCAAATGGCAACTTTCTGGCTTTAAGAAATACTATAAGAAATCAGGAAAAAAAATTGTGGCAGTCAGTAACGGTTACTTTTTTTAGACCAAGCAGAGGGAAAAAAATATGGAATCACTCAATTCTGAGGAAAAAATTATGGAATCATGAAAAACAAAAGAACGCTCCAACACATCACTAGTATTTTGTTGCACCACCTCTGGCTTTTATAACAGCTTGCAGTCTCTGAGGCATGGACTTAATGAGTGACAAACAGTACTCTTCATCAATAGGGATGGGTATTGATAAGGTTTTATCGATATCGATGGCATTATCGATTCTGCTTATCGATTCGATTCCTTATCGATTCCCTTATCGATACCCCGTGAATACTACTAAAAAGCAGGCTTTACAGGTTTTCTATGTATTTCCTTGAGTCTTAAAGTAAATAAATATGAAATTAGTCACTGTATCCTTGATCTCTGGACATAAATAAAAATAGACAAAACTGTGTTTTGTTTTGAAGTTATTAATTCAGACTGAATTCTATCATTCTATCTTGACTTGTCAGAGAGCCGCGCAACGTTTGGAGCTGTGTGAACAGAACGGAGGATGATTCTCGTTTCTTTCTCACAACAAGACAGGAGTCCCAGTTAGTAACTTTAATCCGCACAAAAGTGAATCACAACTCATATTCAGGGATAAAAGTGGTGAAAAACAAAAAAAGCTGAAACCCAAAATTACCCCCCAACACCACCTGCACGAAAATGTTTGAATTCTAGAAGCTCTGAAATGCAATCTGGGACTATTCCAGACAATAAACTGGAGTGAGTGCTGAATCCATTTAGGTGAGAAAAAAAAAATACAACTTTCCTTATTCAAATTCATTCCAGTAGTATTCTGCTCTTACTAGGATGCAGCAGTTTTCTAGTTTGGCAGATAGTTCTGGAAAAAATCACTGAGGAAATTAACAAACTGAAAATATGGTTTGACCGAAACAAACTGTCATTAAACTTAAATAAGACAGGGATGAAGTGGAGGTGTGAGAGTCACTAGGTGTTCACAGGAAACATTTGTTTCTGTATGTATTTATTTATTTATGTTTGTTGCTATTATATATTTTCTGTTGTGTTTCTATTCAGGTTCTTTTTGTCTCTTTCTCTAAAATTGTATATAATAATCATTAGATTATTAATATATAAGCAAAAATAAATTTAAGGAATATTACAATTTGAAAACAAATGCACCCGAACATGATGACGGCTGCAATTGCTAAATGCTAACTTCTAACTTTGAAAATGCCATAGACATGCTAGCGCGTTAGCATCGTTCCCGTTTTTAAGTTATAAAATACATCTATCAACTGTTTCAGAAGACCATAACAGGTATGTTTAACATAGAAAAGGTAAATAATACTCACAGACGTATGCTCTTTAGGGTTTTAGCCGGGGAAAATTAAGCGAAAGAAAGAAATAAACGAAGCAATCGACCGAAGCATTGCTTCAATCTGCGAACCACGCTTCGATTGGTTCAAGGTTCAAAGCAAAGCCGCGCTGCAGAAAAGTTGATTAAGGACCTGCTGCAGGGTCTGTAATCACTGTAGAGAAATGATAATTTTCCTGACAAACACCCGCCAAAACAACGGCCACTCTGAAGGACCGATAATAGAATCGTTAAGCACAAAGTTTACTGATGTCGGTGGATCGAATCATTTCTTAACGATACCTGAAAGGAACCGGTTCTCGATACCCATCCCTATTCATCAATCTGGCTCCAACTTTCTCTGATTGCTGTTGCCAGATCAGCTTTGCAGGTTGGAGCCTTGTCATGGACCATTTTCTTCAACTTCCACCAAAGATTTTCAATTGGATTAAGATCCGGACTATTTGCATGCCATGACAATTGACCCTATGTGTCTTTTTGCAAGGAATGTTTTCACAGTTTTTGCTCTATGGCAAGATGCATTATCATCTTGAAAAATGATTTCATCATCCCCAAACATCCTTTCAATTGATGGGATAAGAAAAGTGTCCAAAATATCAACGTAAACTTGTGCATTTATTGATGACGTAATGACAGCCATCTCCCCAGTGCCTTTACCTGACATGCAGCCCCATATCATCAATGACTGTAGAAATTTACATGTTCTCTTCAGGCAGTCATCTTTACAAATCTCATTGGAACGGCACCAAACAAAAGTTCCAGCATCATCATTTTGCCCAATGCAGATTCGAGATTCATCACTGAATATGACTTTCATCCAGTCATCCACAGTCCACGATTGTTTTTCCTTAGCCCATTGTGACCTTGTTTTTTTCTGTTTAGGTGTTAATGATGGCTTTCATTTAACTTTTCTGTATGTAAATCCCATTTCCTTTAGGGGGTTTCTTACAGTTCGGTCACAGACGTTGACTCCAGTTTCCTCCCATTCATTCCTCATTTGTTTTGTTGTGCATTTTCAATTTTTGAGACATACTGCTTTAAGTTTTCTGTCTTGACGCTTTGATGTCTTCCTTGGTCTACCAGTATGTTTGCCTTTAACAACCTTCCCATGTTGTTTGAATTTGGTCCAGAGTTTAGACACAGCTGACTGTGAACAACCAACATCTTTTGCAACATTGCGTGATGATTTACCCTCTTTTAAGAGTTTGATAATCCTCTCCTTTGTTTCAATTGACATCTCTTGTGTTAGAGCCATGATTCATGTCAGTCCACTTGGTGCAACAGCTCTCCAAGGTTTTTAGATGCAGACTAACGAGCAGATCTGATTTGATGCAGGTGTTGATGCAGGGATGAAAATTTACAGAGTGATTCCATAATTTATTCCTCAGAATTGAGTGAGTCCATATTTTTTTTCCCTCTGCTTGGTCTAAAAAAGTAACCGTTACTGACTGCCACAATTTTTTTTCCTGATTTCTTATAGTGTTTCTTAAAGCCAGAAAGTTGCCATTTGAAATGACTTTAGTTTTGTGTCATGTCTGTGACCTGCTTTTTTTTTCTACAAAATTAAACAACTTAATGAACATCCTCCGAGGCCAGTGATTCCATAATTTCTGCCAGGGGTTGTAGTATAAATCGTCAGCATTAAGCAACAAGAAAAACCAGAAATACTAAAGTGATCTCTGGCCACTAGCCCTAAGCTTCACTAAAAGACCCAGACTTTAGTTAAAGTTGAGGCCGCAACCTGCTCGCTTTACTAATAAATGAATTTAAAAGGGTAAAAAGCATAGAAACATACTATGACAGTATGCTAGCCATATGAAAGGGAAAATAAATGCGTCTTAAGTCTGGACTTGAAAGTCTCTACAGAATCTGACTGTTTTATTGATGCAGTGAGATCATTCCACAGAACAGGGGCACGATAAGAGAAAGCTCTATGACCTGCAGACTTCTTATTCACCCTAGAGACACAAAGTAGTCCTGCACCATGAGAACGCAAAGCCCAGGCCGGTACCTAGGGTTTAATTAGGTCAGCTAAGTAGGGAGGTGTCAGTCCATAAACAAAATGGGTGTAATGTGGTCGAACTTTCTGCTTCCTGTCAAAAGTCTGTCAACAGCATTCTGAACCAATTGGAGACCCTTAATGCGGGACTGTGATAAACCAGAAAATACAACATTGCAGTAGTACAATCTAGACTAAACATTTGCATAAATCAGGGTCTCAGCATCAGCCATAGACAGGCTGGGATGAATCTTCATTATATTTCGCAGGTGGAAGAAAGAAGTCCTCGTAATATCTCTAATGTGGAGGTCAAAGGACAACATAGGATCAAAAATTACCCCAAGGTTCCTCACTTTGTCAGTGTGATGTATGACACAAAAAGTCTTAGGCCCCATGATTTTCTCCCTTTGCACAGCACCCCTTGGGCACATATTGCAGCGTTATGGGATTACCTTTCCTTGCTATGCTGATGATACTCAGTTATACATGCCGATAACTGCTAGTAATCTCACCCACATAAAATCCTTAGAAGATTGCCTTGCATCAGTGAAAAGCTGGATGTCTAGCAATTTCCTACTTTTAAATTCTGATAAGACTGAAATGATGGTTCTTGGTCCAGTGAGACATTGGCATCAATTTGACCAGCGAATGCTTAGCCTAGGCTCATGTGTCATACATCACACTGACAAAATGAAGAACCTTGGGGCTGTATGTGCTTGCTGTCCTCACGTACATAAAACATCGCTTTTGCATACAGGCTGGAGAAACGGCCAGTCAGTTCATGTGGACACGTAGCAGGAGATCTGAATGTTCACATCTGTCTGACAGAACACACTTGTCGGGCCGGACACGCGTATGAGCCTGGCTCAACATGCGTGTCCTGTGAGTGGTGCAGGACTATATGACAAGCTAACAGTGCGACAAAATGCTACTTTCAGTCACGTATCAGCAGAAATACGCCGTAACAAATGCAGTTTGGTCAGTTATCATGGTGCTTTTTTCTCTTTTAAATAAATACGTTTATCTGCTTACTGATTTTAGCCATTTCATGCTCCTGTTATAAGACAGTGATTGTAGCGTAGTGGTAAAGTTTCCATCTGGTGATCAGAGCTTTTGTAAATTGCAGGTTCGTGAGTGGCATTTATTTTTTAATTAACCAGGGTTATTTAACCGCAAGGTTCTGTATTGCCTCTGCTTTTATTTATTATTTATATCAACCCAGTGATATGCACTAATTATACAGCTGGTTTTCATTTTATTGTTCTCCACATCAGCGGAACGACATGGTGCACCACGTCCCAGCTGCTCGCACTGTGTTCCTATCACACGACACCGTCGTTTATGCCTGCGTGGCCCCTAACTCTCATTGCAGCTGTGTCTGTCTCTGTATGTGTACCTCTTGCTGCCCACTCATAAGTGCTGAACTAACATCCCTCACAATTTGGCACACAGTTGACTCGGAGACGTGGATGTGTCGCCAATAACCTGCTGAAAGGTCCCACAGGCGGCATTTTTGAGGTAACACACTGAAGCTTTGTCGACTAAAATAAGATTAGCCTCCTCTGTAGCAGGCTAAAAGCTTTAGTCGGGTAATGCAAAACTTTAGTCAACTAAGTGTTTTGTGCAATGACAAATGTCAAAAGATTAATCCACTGAGTTTCGTCAACTAAAGCAGAAAGTTTGACCACATTACACCCATTTTGGCATCCCTTCACTGGCTTCCTGTCCCAGTGAGATGAGATTTTAAGGTTCTGCTACTAAACTATAAAATTATTCATGGACTGGCACCTCCCTACCTAGCTGACCTAATTAAACCTTACGTACCGGCCCAGGCTTTACGTTCTCAGGGTGCAGGACTACTTTGTGTCCCTAAGCTGAATAAGAAGTCTGCGGGTCACAGAGCTTTCTCTTATTGTGCCCCATTCTGTGGAATGATCTCCCTGCGTCAATAAAACAGTCAGATTCTGTGGAGACTTTCAAGTCCAGACTTAAGACGCACTTATTTTCCCTTTCATATGGCTAGCATACTGGTACAGTTTCGTTTTACACTTTTTACTCTTAATTCATTTATTAGTAATTGGAGCGGGCCGCGGCCTCAACTTTACCTAAATTCTGTGTCTTTTAGTGAAGTTTAGCGCTAGTGGCCGGCGATCACCTTAGTATTTCTCTGTTTTCTTGTTGTTTAATGCTGGCAAATTATACAGTATTTTTTGTCTTTCTGATGCCTGATTGTTTTTTTTCTCTCTGTTTAAGGTGCAGCTCCATCCTGTGCGCCAATAGCATTTCTTGTATATTTGTCCGTGAATTGTTCTGTGAATTGTTCTGTAATTTATGTTTGTAGCATGGCCCGAGCAGAGGGTCACCCCTTTGAGTCTGGTCAGCTTGAGGTTTCTTCCTCAGACGGCGTTTTTCCTTACCACTGTTGCTCTTGGGGTTGGTAAGGTTAGACCTTACCTGTGTGAAGCGCTTTGAGGCAACTCTGTTGTGATTTGGCACTATATAAATATGAGGAAAAAATAAATTGGAAATTGGAATTGGAAACTAAAGGCTGACATTCATAAGATCAATATTCACACTTCAACATGATCCTCAAACCATCTCCTGCTCGAGGAAGACCTCATAGAAAAAAATTTGACATTCCATTTTGAAGCAGAAAGCTGAAAGTCTGTGTTACTATGGAGAATTAGTGACTTTGTGCAGACATAAAATGGATTTACGTTCATGCACATAAGGAGACACTACAAGACATTATTTCATGGGGAGTTTGTGTGTATTTAAACAAAAAAAAGCCTGAAACATGCTTCACCAGCAGACTGACATCGTGACATCACAGGCAAACAGCCGGATTCCCACATGAACCTCGTGATAAGTCTGATTTGTTAAAGTCAGGATCCACACAGTCTAATTCCAAACCCTGAAGCTGCCTACCTTTTAGTCGGAGGTAGAAAAGCAGCGTGAGCAGCATCCCTCCAGCTGAATGTTTAAGCTCAATCTCTGCACCTCCTGCACCGCTCCTCTCCTCCTCCTGCCAGCCAGCTTTGCTGATGTGACTGTGCACCTGTCACTCCTCCTCACAACTAATCTACATCTCCACACCACACATTAGCAGTAAACGCCATATGTCCACACATACTCTCGCTTTCCATCTGCATTATGTCCCTCTCTTTCAAGTGATTGGTGTAACTCCACCCCCCACCCCCCAGGGTTTAATTTGCTGCCTGTTCAAGAAATCTCATAGCACAGTGCAGTTACACATCTCACCCACGAGATGGCAGCAGCAGCTATGACTAACAGAAGCAGCAGCAACAGCACATTTGAATCTAAATTTAAACCAGGAGGATTATTTTTAGTGTCTGTGCTGCATTCTGGGTGACTTTCCAACAAACCTGCCTGTGGAAGCATTTTAACACTGTTCATCCATATGTCAACTCTTCACCGTGTTAATTTATCAGCAGGCAGGGATGATAATGTTCGATTGTCCACCACACTTTATTCTCACAAATCAAGTCTGTGACAGTGTGCTGGTGCCATGCTTCGCTGCATCTTAATATCCTGGATGGCAACCACCCACGCAGGCAACCGACCCATCCCAACATCTCTAAAATAATCTATGTGTCGCACCCAGGTGCAGCATGGGCGGCCCCACGAAAATGTTTTGATACTTAACCTATAAAGGAAAACAAGAAATTTCTGCCACAGTTTTCCAGAAGGCACATGGGAAACCTTTGAGCCATTTTCTTGGATGAAAATCCTTCTCATTTCCACTCCATCATGAAACTGTATAACTGTTGGAGCACCACATAATAAACAGTGGCGGTTCCTCCTATGGGCACCCACCACAAATTTTTGCACAAACAGCCATTTTTAAATTAATTTAGTCTTGTTTTTACATTTAAGTAGTGCCCCTGAAATTGCAATTGAAATTGACATCAGAAGGCTGCAGGATACAATATAACTTACATAAAACATCTATGAATTGCAAATTTGAATAAACATGCCCTTACATGCTAAATGTTTGTCATTAGACTCTATATTAATGTTCTAAAGGTCTAATATTAATGTTCCTCCTCTTTCAGGGAGGAACAATTAGCTCCTTGGTTACAGCCTTGAATTCTATGCTTGGCACACTTTGAGTTATGACTGGTTAAACTATGCTTTGTCACAAAATAGAGTTGTAGCAAATGGAAAATGTTTGTGTGAAAATTCAACTGTAGGAGCAATTGTAAGAAAATGGAAGACATACAAGACCATTGATAATCTCCCTCGATCTGGGGCTCCACACAAGATCTCATCCTGTGGGGTCAAAATGATCATGAGAACGGTGAACAAAAATCCCAGAACTACATAGACAGACCTGATGAATGACCTGCAAAGAGCTGGGACCAAAGTAACAAAGGCTACACACTATGCAGAGAGGGACTCAAATCCTGCAGTACCAGGCGTGTCCCCCTGCTTAAGCCAGTATGTGTCCAGGCCCGTCTGAAGTTTGCCAGAGAGCATATGGATGATCCAGAAGAGGACTGAGAGAACATCATGTGGTCCAATGAAACCAAAATGGAACTTTTTGGTAAAAACTCAACTCATAGTGTTTGGAGGAAGAAGAATGCTGAGTTGCATCCCAAGAACACCATATCTACTATGAAGCATGGGGGTGGAAACATCATGCTTTGAGGCTGTTTTTCTGCAAAGGGGACAGGACGACTGATCCTCAGCTGAGGTCAACAGAGTCCCATCCTTACTCTCGACGGCTTGGATGATTCCCCGTTTTCCCCTCCTGAGGTGCCTCACGGTCCACCAGAAGCACCTTGGTGCCGAATGAAAGTCCTTCCCCATGGTTGCTCCGAACTCCTCCCACACCCGCTGCTTTGCCTCCCCCACAGCAGAGGCTGCTGCCCTTCGGGCATGTCGGTACCTTGCAACTGCCTCCAGAGTCCTCTGAGATAACATTTCCCGGAAGAACACCTTCAGTCGGATGGCTTCCCTGACCACCACTGTCCACCATGGTGTTTGAGCGTTGCCGCCCCTTGAAGCACCTAAGACTTTCAGGCCACAGCTCCCCACTGCAGCTTCAGCAATAGAACCTTTGAACACTGGCCATTCTGGTTCAATGCCCCCAACCTCCACAGGGATACTAGAAAAACTCTGCCAGAGGTGTGACTTGAAGATTTGTCAGACAGTGGGCTCCTCCACATGTTCCCAGTTCACCCGCACTACCTGTTTGGGCTTACCGGGTCTGTTCAAAGTCCTTTCCCATCCTCTGATCCAACTCACCACCAGATGGTGATCAGTTGACAGCTCTGCCCCTCTCTTAAACCGAGTGTCCAGAACATGCAGCTTCAGATCAGATAATATAATCACAAAATCGATCACCGATTATCGGCCTAGGGTGCTCTGGTACCATGTACACTTATGGGCATCCTTATGTTCGAACATGGTATTCGTTATGGACAGTCTGTTGTGTGGGCCGCTGAAGAGGAGGTACTGCTGGCCCACCACCACCAGAGGGCACCCTGCCTGGAGTGCGGGCTCCAGGCACCAGAGGGCGCTGCCGCCTCACAGGAGCAGCCAGGGTGACAGCTGACACTCATCACCTGTGACAGCTGTCACCACTCATCTGATCTGCATCGGTATATCAGCAAGACGTCATCTCCACCTCTTTGCCGAGATATCGTTCTACCTGAAAGGTAATATCCTCAGCCTGACTGCTTGATAGAAAGCCTTTTTTTGTGATTTTTGTGAGTGATAACAGACTTTCTCCAACGAGAGGTGGAGGTAGCTTCCCTGCCGTGCAGATTGCTGGGTGCAGACGCACCCACGTTTAATTGTGTTTTTGTTCCTCGCCAGCAGTACCAGGTCCGACACGCGGAGGCAGTGGCCACCTGGGAGTTCGGGACTTGGTGGCTCCAGTATTCCCGGGGTCTGGTGGCGGAGGAAATCGTGTGGTTCCGGTTCTGCTTTGGACAGGCGTCTCCTATCTTCGAGCCTGCCCACACGACACCTTGTAATTTGACCTTTGATCTATTGTGTAATCTGTTGTGTTTGTTGTGCACGTTCGCAACAGTAAAGTGTTGTTATTTGACCTATTCCATTGTCCGTTCATTTGCGCTCCCTGTTGTGGGTCCGTGTACTTACACTTTCCCAACACAGTCCTTGACTAGCACAGAAATCCAATAGCAAACACCCATTCAAGTTTGATCGGGGAGGCCGTTCCTCCCAATCACGCTTCTCCAGGTGTCTCTGTCATTGCCCACATGTGCACTGAAGTCCCCTAGCAGAACAATGGAGGCCCCCACTGGAGCCCCATCTCACAATGCCTCATAAAAATTTACAATTATTATTATTATTATTATTAGTAGTAGTAGTAGTAGTAGTAGTAGTAGTGCATTCCTCTGACAAAGTCCAGTTTATGATATTTAGCAGTGTGCAAAATAATAATTTCAAAAAGCCTGACAATTTCTCTGACCATTTTGAGTACAATTTTATGGTGAAATTAGATGTTGTATTTGTTGAGTTAAGACTGAATTATTGTTGCATAAGCATACTACTACTTCGCAAGTCTCATAGCAAGAAAACTATCAAATGTGTTACACCACCAACTAACCCTTCATTCATGACATGGACAGTGGTGGGCACAGCTAACCAAAAAATTTGCTTTGATAAAAGATAATCAGCTAACTGAAAAGTTATCTTTTATAAAGCTAAACCGATAAACCACCCAAACATTTATCGAAAGCTACAGATAACCGATAACTTCCAGTATCGTCTTCGGTACACTTGCAACTACTAACAAGCTGATTTTGAGTTTTAACACCACAATCACTTCTGGTAGCATCAAAGAAGACGACAGACAATAAGTCAGCACTTATGTCTTTGTGTGCCCTGCCCACTGCTGGAAGCTCGTGTTTACTACATAGCTTCCAGCAGCAAAGCAACTAAAAGGAGCAGCGAAACTCAATTCTCTACTCAATAACAGCACTGTCGTGAGGTGGAGGTCTTGGAAAATTAAAGCAGTGCTGACTTATTCTTTGGTTTATAAATAAAATAAATACTGATAGAATAACTCCATTAATGTCAATTCTGTCATTTGTACAAAGTTAAAATATAACATATATCTTTTAATGTTGAATAATGCACTAATTCTGAAGTTTTGTAACAAACACAGACAGATGGCATTCTGGGTAAAATGTGTCTCCGCTAACACTGACTGGTTGACTCATTCATTTTATGTAAACCAACATGTTAATGTGAGGTGTATCGTGTGTTGGTGTTTACAGATAAATGTGCTTTTGTAAAATATGCCATTTTTTATTTGTAAAAAAAAAAGGCATTTTCAAAAAAAAAAAAGCTAGATAACCGTCTGATATAACCTGTGTCAAAATAAATAGAACACTGCCAACTACTGGATGCTCAGTACTAAGGAGAATACTGCCATGAACACTATTGGCCAACAGATGACACTTGAGACCGTGAAAACTTGCCAAAACAAAATTCCAGATAGTCCGTGTCTGCTACGCTTAAGATGTGTGGAATTAAATAAACGCAAACTGAATTTCAGACATATATATTACTCTGAAACAAAGACAACAGACAGTGTTTGACATAAGAAGGACTCTAATAGCAAACAGGAATCGATTGCAAAGATTTCAATTGAAAATAATGGAGGAGCAACCTGAGCTCCTTCTGGCATTTTTGCATAAAACAAACACAATAACAACGTCTAGAAACCCAGAGAATATATTCACGAGAGTTTTAGGCACAATATACATAGAGTTTAATGCTGTTGTCCGTGTGGAGCCTGATCAGAGCGCCTTAAATGCATTTCTTCTGTCGTGAATGTATTGAGGTACCCATAAAGCACCTGAGCACAGCATGTCCACACTAAAACCTTCAAAATTAGTGCATTACTTTAAAACTAAAACATATATCTGATATTTTCACTTTATAAAACTTCATTTGAATAACTTGTCTGAAATTAGTCTGGTTAAAATTTTAACCATAAGTTAAAAATGTATGCCTCTGGATGACTTGGGTGATAATGCCAGCATATCAGTATGGGGTCAAAAGAAATGAGCCTTTTTTCTTTTTTCTTAACAGGTCCCCCTTTGCCTGCAGAGGATAGAGCAGTTTCTTCTAGAACCAGCTCTCTTCTGCTTACGGAAAATATAGCACGCGTGCAGCCCAACAACTGTCTGCAGAGGAAAAGATGAAAAGGCAAGAAGTGTGTGTTGGTCCCAATATGGATATTCCAGATGATTTTCTCATGGAAAGTACGACAATGAACAGCAGCCAAAGCAGCCAGCTTGATGAGGACGCACTGGCGAATTTGGAGAGCAGCGCACGCCAGCCGAAAAGACAAAAGTCAAAGTAAGCCAACTTTTTATGTCCGCATTTGCTGGGTGTTGTGCGTTTTGAAATGACATTAAATATTGTTATCACCCACAATATCGCCCAAAATGACAGATATTCGCCCGTGCTAGACGGGCATGGACGTCGGGCCTCTGAAAATGCATACCGCCCTCCAAAAGCATGTTATTGTATTATTATGTCTGGTATTTATATTGCAAACTGTTTTTCATTGTGCTTCTTACCCTGTGTGCTGCTATACAATGCTGCTGGAACCTCAATTTCCCTGAGGGAGTCTTCCCAAGGGATCAATAAAGTTCTATCTAATCTAATCTAATCTTTAGCCCAGTAACCACCCTGCCCCAATCCCTTCCATTAGAGAAACCCAGAAGTGAAATGTCACCTCACCTTTCTCACACTGTGGACCTCTCAGAAAGAAAGGCCACCTGTACAGCTGCAGGGGGTGCCAGTTTGCCAATTCTACATACAGTGACTACATAAGTAAGTATATGGTGTGGAGTAAGTATGATTTTTTTCTACTTCTCTAACTCTCTCTTTGCATAGCTTTGCATGAATTTATATGTTCAGTTAGCTGTTAGCTGTATATACATTTAACTGTTTTCATAGCGATAAATACATTTTTAGATTCAGATAGTATTATTTTAAGTAAATTTTAGATTGATATCTTTATATTCATTTAGCTATTTGCATAGCTTTGCATGAATTTATATGTTCAGTTAGCTGTTTTTCAGTTAGCTTTATATACATTTAACTGTTTTCATAGTGATAAATACATTTTTAGATTCATATAGTGTTATTTTAAGTAAATTTTTAGATTGCTAGATTTATATTCATTTAGCTAGTCACATAGCTTTGCATGAATTTATGTTCAGTTAGCTGTTTTTCAGTTAGCTTTATATACACTTAACTATTTTCATAGTAATAAATACATTTTTAGATTGAATTTATATGTTCAGTTAGCTGTTTTTCAGTTAGCTTTATATACATTTAACTGTTTTCATAGTGATAAATACATTTTTAGATTCATATAGTGTTTATTTTAAGTAAATTGTTAGATTGCTAGCTTTATATTCATTTAGCTAGTCACATAGCTTTGCATGAATTTATGTTCAGTTAGCTGTTTTTCAGTTAGCTTTATATACACAACTGTTTTCATAGTAATAAATACATTTTCAGATTCAGATAGTGTTATTTTACGTCAATTTTCCAATTTTACTTTGTTAGCTTTATATCCATTTAGCTATTGCTTTGCATGAAATTATGTTCATAGTGATAATACATTTTTAGATTCAGATAGTGTGATTTTAAGTACATTTTAGATTGCTAGCTTTATATTCATTTAACAATTTGCATATCTTTGCATTAATTTATGTTCAGTTACCTGTTTTTCAGTTACTTTCAGATTCAGTTAGCTTTATACACACTTATCTGTTTTCATAGTGATAAAGGTTTCGACTGTGATTGTTTTAAATGCATTTAGATTTGGTTAGCTTTATATTCCCTCAGCCCCAACCAGTCCCAGCAGAAGACTGCCCCTCCCTGAGCCTGGTTCTGCTGGAGGTTTCTTCCTGTTAAAGGGAGTTTTTCCTTCCCACTGTCGCCAAGTGCTTGCTCACAAGGGGGTCATTTTGACCGTTGGGGTTTTTCTGTAATTGTTGTATGGCTCTTGCTTTACAATATAAAGCGCCTTTGGGCGACTGTTTGTTGTGACTTGGCGCTATATAAATAAATAAATAAATTTGATTTGATATTCCGTTTGTTAGCTTACAAACTATAGTTACGTTGCGCTAGATGAATTGTTTTCGGTTTAGATTGAGTCAGATTTATTTTCAGTCAGTTTTAGATTGTTTCAGGTAGGTTTTCCTGGAGCTGCACTCACTTTGGTTTTGACTAGGTTGGCTTTGTGTTTTTGTTGTTGTTGGCTTTGTGTTTTTGTTGTTGTTGTTTTACAACACAGATATTGTTTATTCAAGTATGGCAGTGGTAGGTCCATGACCTATACGGGATCTAGGCGCTCCCGCCATCACGAGCCTCCCAGCTGACTGGGTTATAGCAGTGGGTAGATGGGACTCATTAGCCCTGTTAAGGCGGTCCACCTAGGGGAAGGAAAACCCTGATGTTAAACCCCCAGCCTGGGCTACTGCCCCCGTGCCTCCGAGGAAGGTTCTTTAGCCAGAGGCTAGGAGAAGGTCACTCTGATGTAAAACCTACAGCCTGGTGGTCACCACAGCTGTCTCAGCTTGTATGTGCCACTGTGGAGTGCCACCTTGCCTAAAGAGTGGAATTGGTGTGCGTGAGCTGATCCCCACTTTAAGCAACGAGCGCAGGCGGGAACCGCATCGGACTTTTCAGCCACCAGAGGGCTTGTAGAAAATTAAAAAAAAAAAAGGCCTTCCCACTATCCTCGCAAGCGAGGAAACTGCCAACAACATACAGTAACAAGAAAACCACTTTGCAGTGGAGATGTTTTTTTGTTTTTATTTTTTAAGTGCTTATGCCCACGGTGACGCAGCTGTCGCTCCCCACCATTTTACGGTTCACCTTTAAAAAAAAATGCTACTGATAATAAAGGAGGCACTGTGCAGTTTCTCAAATTATAGCCACAGTAGCCTATAACGCCTTCAGTGTGTTCATGGATGTCTTGCTGGCTTCCCTCATAAAGCACCTTGCACAGTCACTCACTTTTTGACAACTGCTGACTCCATATAAATTTAACATAGTAACATACTGCTTGTATTTCTTAAAGACTGATGTAAATAAAAGTCCAAGACATATTCAGTAACTTTAAAATGTTAAATTGTATAAACAATCATCCTTAAATTACTTTTGTCCAGTTACTTATGGCCCCTGAAAATGGATGGACTGCTAATTCCTAAATGGTTACTGAGATGTTGTGTTGAACCCCTTGAATTAAAGCTAAACGTTGACACTAGAAGCAGGTCATGGTTGTTTTATTTCACCTCCACTGTGCTGGTGCCCAGAGACAGAACTTCAAACGCTGTCGGTGTCCAAATACTTATAGACCTGACCGTAAGTCTTGTCGACACATGGCTTAATGTAGAAGCACAAAAATGAAACTCAGAGAAAGCGGAGCAGATCACGTCTGTTATGACGGGATGATTAAACGTCATAAATTCCAAGTCACGCCTCATAAAGTCTTTGGTTAGTGAGACAGGCGCACCCTGAAATCTCTGCCAAACACACGCTTGGACTCATTTCCTTCGATCTCGGCTGCCAGTATTACAACAGCGGGAGGTTGTGCAAGCATTTTCAGCATTCCTTCTGGTGAGGGCGTATGGCTATTCCCTGGGTGCACATACAGCTTTATCACTTCAAGACGTTTATCTTTATCAGCAGTACTGGGAGCAGCCTGTGCAGCACAGCCGCCTTCTGCTGTCACAAACACCACTGCCAGTGTCAACAAAGTCACACAACAGCACACAACTGGAGCAGGTTTAAAGGGCTCCACATTCACGGGACGCGAGTGAACAGAAATGAAGACAACATCATCCCTTTGATCAGTTGCTGTCGCTCACTTCCACATCATTTGATCAAAATTTATTCACAATTCGAGTCTGACCTCATGTCGTGTGTTGCTGTTAAAATCAGCCACATCTCCATACACCCCCATGTGACCGTGCGCTAGCCTGTTGTGTTCCACACTTCTCCTTCACCTGGCAAAAAGCTCATTCAATCATCTCAACGAAAATGACCAGAAGCTTGTTTATGCAATAAATAACTTGGTTGCAGCTATTTTTGTTATCAATTTGCGATGTTGATTTGCCCTGAAATGAGGACAAGGACAGTGAAAAGGAAAGAGCTGACATCATTCCCATGTTGGAACATCAGTTTATCCTTCAAACAGAGCAAAAGGCAAAATCACTGCTGAAAAAAGCAGCTATAATTCCACAATGCTACATTCTTTTCAAACCACTTGAAATCAAACTAAAAGTCACATTATAATCATATCTTGATTGTAACTCTATAGTGGTGGTGTACAGAGGCAAAATTACAACAACGATGCCACTGTCCAAATATTGTGGACTGATTCTAACACTGGTGGTGCTTTGTGAAGAGACTAAGATGAGGATTAGTGCGTCCACATGTGAGACCATGGTTGTAACAAGGTGGATTGTGTAGGAGTTTTAAGTATCTCGGGGTCTTGCTCACAGGTAGAGGTAAGTTGGTGCATGATATTGATAGACAGACTGGGGCGGCGTCTGATGTTTCAAGGACGCTGAACCTGGACAGCTGTGGTGAAGAACAAGCTGAGCCAGAAGGCGAGACTCTCACTTTAGCTGTCGAATGATGCGTCTATCCTCACCTATGGTTATAAACTTTGGGAAAACCAGTTGAGACTTCTGAAATGAGGCCACATCCACATTGACAACACTGCATTCAAAAAAGATCTGGCTCAATATAACCACTGAGAAGAGCAACTGGTTGTGCTCGGCACAGGGTCTCAGGTGGGCTGCAGCCTCACCAACACATTGCTGTGTGGCTTGTGTGTCAGCTGAAGTAGTTGTCTGGTGAAGCATTATGCAAGCAACCAGGCTTTTGTGGATTAGCCTTCTGAGCAGATGTGCTCCAGGCTAAAGCTATTTACTATCGAGGTTGACTAGCGGAACACGCCTAATGCTCCGCATCCAGCTGCACAGCAGAATGAGGTCAGCCACTATCGTCTAGTAGCACCATAGATGAGACTCAAATGGTTGTCATGTTGTGCTGTGTGCAACTTGTTTCTTTTTGTGTAAATTAGTATGAAATTTTCAGTCCTGATTTACTAAAGTTTTATATACGTACATTAAGAACGTGTGCAAACACCATAACACTCGCCAAAAATGTCCATGCTTATTTACTAACAGCCGACCTCGTCTGTGGTTCTGAGGTTTGTCTTTCCAACCATCAAGATGGTGCCAAAGGACTGAACTAAAATTTAGTATTCAAAATGTCACTTTTGAAACCTCTGGGTGACACCACAAATATTAAAGTCTAGTTTTGGTGCTTGACATATGAAAACCTCTGCACTTTGTTTTAAATTGTTTTAATAACAAGCAAGATTCTCATATGAATCACATACAGTGAGGCAAAAGTATTTGATCCACTGTCGATTTTGCAAGTTTTCCTACCTACAAAGAATGGAGAGGTCTATAATTATTATTGTAGGTACACTTCAACTGTGAGAGACAGAATCTAAAAATAAAAATAAAAAAATAAAAAAAATCAGAAAATCACAATGTATGATTTTTAAATAATTAAGTTTCATTTTCTTGCATGGAATAAGCATTTGATCACCTACCACCAGCAAGAATTCTGTCTCTCACAGACCTGTTAGTTTTTAGTTTAAGAAGCCCTCTTATTCTGCACTCTTTACCTGTATTAATTGCACCTGTTTGAACTTGTTACCTGCACAAAAGACACCTGTTCACACACTCCAACCTGTCAACCATGGCCAAGACCAAAGAGCTGTCTAAGGATAATCAGGGATGAAATTGTAGACCTGCACAAGGCTGGGATGGACTACAGGACAATAGACAAGCAGCTTGGTGAGAAGATACACAAGATGACTGTCAATCTTCCTCGGTCTGGGGCTCCATACAAGACCTCGCCTCATGGAGTAAGGATGATTCTGAGAAAGGTCAGGGCTGAAAGAAATCAGCCCAGAACTACATGGAAGGACTGGGGCAACTGACCTGAAGAGAGCTGGGACCACAACTCACAAAGATTACATTAGTAACACACAATGCCGTCATGGTTTAAAATCCTGTGGGGCAGCAACGTCCCCCTGCTCAAGCCAGCACACGTCCAGGCTCATCTGAAGTTTGCCAGTGACCATCTGGATGATCCAGAGCAGGCATGGGAGTGGTCATGTGTACAGATGAGACCAAAACAGAGCTTTTTGGTATCACCTCCACTCGTCGTGTTTGGAGGATGAACACAACCCCAAGAACACTGGTCCCAACCATGAAGCATGGAGGTGGAAACA
Source organism: Thalassophryne amazonica (assembly GCF_902500255.1). NCBI lineage: Eukaryota > Metazoa > Chordata > Actinopteri > Batrachoidiformes > Batrachoididae > Thalassophryne > Thalassophryne amazonica. Next base: position 24,120,315 of record NC_047108.1, read on the forward strand.
TCATTCTTGGGGGTGCTTTTCTGCCAAGGAGACAGGACGACTGCACCGTATTGAAGGGGGATGGATGGGGTCATGTATCGTGAGATTTTGGCACACAACCTCGTTCCCCTCAGTACGAGCATTGCATGGCTGGGTCTTCAGCATGACAATGACCCCAAACACACAGCCAGGACAACTAAGGAGGGGCTCTGTAAGAAGCATTTCAAGGTCCTGGAGTGGCCTGCCAGTCTCCAGATGTGAACTCAATCAGAAAATCTTTGGAGGGAGCTGAAACTCCAAACCTGATAGATCTGGAGATGATTTGTATGGAGTAGTGGACCAAAATCCCTGCTGCAGTGTGCAAACGTGGACAAGAACTACAGGAAAGGTCTGACCCTGTAATTGCAAACAAAGGTTTCTGTACCAAATATTTAGGGTCTGTTTTTTCAAATACTTATGCAATAAAATGCAAATTAATTATCATACAATATAATTTTCTGATTTTTTTTTTTTTAGATTCTGTCTCTCACAGTTAAAGTGTACCCACAGTAAAATTACAGAACTCCTCCATTCATGCAGATGAGAAAACTTGTAAATAGGACAGTGGATCAAATAAATATTTGCTTCACTGTATATACAATTGTAATAAGTAATGTTTAGAAGTAAAATAAAAATAAGGACCTGAAAATGGATTGCTAAACTGCAGGTATACCTACTACAGTAGCTTCTCACGTGAAGCTATCAAGGTTTCCAGCCAACAACTGATCGGGGCGGGAAAAGCTAATGCAAGAGAAAAATACTCTCTGGGCTAAACTGCCTCCTTTTAAATGGTTGGTTGGCCTCCGCAGTCTCTGAAGGCCTGATTTTGGAAGCCTTAACAGCATTCAGACAGCCAATGTGACATCAAGCCTGCTGGCTGTGCCGTGGGGAAAAATGTTCTTCATGAGTTTGGCTACTTTGATTACAATAACAAAACAAACTCTTTTTCCCCTCCAATTCTAGAAACTAGGCAAGAAACAAAATATCTTTATACTGAATTCCTAGTATAGTGAGTTCTTATTTTGTATCTCTGCATTAAATCCTACTTCTTTCTCAAGTCTTTTCACCAACTTTGATGGTTTAGTTGTCACAAGGATTACTCAAAGAGAGTGATTTTCATGAAAATTGGTGGTGATAGGTATGGGCTAATGAAGAAAAACATTAAATTGAAACATACATCCAGATCCAGTGGCAGAGTCAGGATTTTTTTTTTAATCTTCCTCAGCATTGCGAGGGACTGAAGTCCTATACAGGCCCGAGGCCCATTGGTGCCTGTGCTTACCTCTGGATTCTTTAGCATCAAGCAGATGACAGTCGGGCACACGCTGATCCCAGGTCTACACATTGCCCGACCAGCTCTTTATTCACTCAGCTACCTGCTCTATATTCAGGGCTGTAAAATGAAAATTGTGGAAATCCGAGGAAAATTTGCAGGGGCCTGAGAGGCATAGGGCCCCAGGACCGGGGTCTCGGGCCCCGTGGGATTCCCAGAAACCAAATTCATTTTTATCTAATGATACATTTTCAGCATCTCCTGGAACAAAAAAGTCTCAAAATTAGTGCATATTTAAATGACCCTGTATTCAACCTTTCATTTGAACCAGCAGGTGATAATGTTGAAAATAACAGGAATATGATGTGGAAGTAGGACCTTGGAATGATTTTCCTTTTAAGTGTAAACCAAATTATGCATTAACTCAGAACAATTAAACTACATGAAATTCATGAAGACTGAAAAGACTGTTACAGCATTTCAAAAACCACAGCTAAACTTGGAGAATATTTTTGAAAATCATGGTAAAATATCAATAACATACCTTATAGTAAAAAGCCACATATTCTTGTGTAAATTCCTGTAAATCCACTCAAAGCCACAGTGTCTTTTTCCCCATTAAAAAGTCTAGATTAGTAAAAAAAAAGTCACATAATCTTGTCTAAAAATCCTGTTTGAACAGCACAATGTTATTTTCCAGAAGAGAAAAAAATCTTACCGTGTTAACCGATGGCACAGTTCGCTTTTCCCATTTCCTTTATCTTTCAGGTGTGTTGATGAAGCCAGCGACATTCCACAGATTCTTGTACTTACTACAGACCTTTTCAAACAGTCTTTCTCGCCATCTTCTCTCTGTCCGATGTCGGTCCGTGACAGAGACATGGCTGCACAATTCTTTTAAAAACTGTATGCCGCGTTCCACACCTGGTGTGACACGAGCGACAGCAGCGACAGGTTGCCATGTAATTCCTATGGAATGACGCGTTTTTGGCGCCACGTCATGCAGCGCGACGCGATGGACGCGAAATGAAGTGATGTGAGTGAAGCGATTTTGAGCGATTGGCGCGTTTGTGGGCAATATTGGCGCGATATTGCGTCGCGTCACGTCACGTTGCCCTCCTCCCCAAGTTTGAAAAATCTGAACTTTTTTCATCTTGTCGCGCCGCGATGACCAATCAGGGACTGAATACGAGGTCTGCGATAAAAAAAGCGGTCCCTTTTTATTTTTTTTTCAAAAAATAATGGATTTGATTCATATGTTTTTACGTCAGACAAGCTTGAACCCTCGTGTCGCATGCGTGAGTTTTGTCATGCCTGTCGGTGATGTCATTCGCCTGTGGGCAGGCTTTGAGTGAGGTGTGGACTTCCCCCTCCCGTCGGGAATCTCTTTGTCTGAGAAGCGCAGGGAGACGGCGCGCGTTGCTTATCAAATTTTTTGAGGACCTGTGAGGGATATCCGTGTGGACACTATTCAAGAAATTCAGCTGGTTTTTGGTGAAAAGTTTAACGACTGATGAGAGATTGTGGAGTTTCTTTCACTTTAAGGACAGCCACAAAGCGGATCGGCGCAGCGCGGTCGGAGGTGGCGTCCGTCTGGCTGTTTCGAGCTGAAAACATCCTAATTTAAGGCTCTGTTCACCCAGGTCGTCGTTAGAGAACAGAGAAGTGTCAGAAGAGGTCGGCATCAGGAGTTTACCCCAGACATTCCACTGTTAAAGGAGATTTGTAATGAAGAATGTGCGGACAAATTTGCCGGTCGGGGTCCGTGACGACGCCCCAAATCTGTTCGTGCCGCCACAGGAAAAACACCTCCGTGTGAAAAACCTTTGTAAAATTCAGGCGGCTTTTGATGGCTTTCAACAAGTGAGTATCTGAGAAATTGTTTAACAGCTGGGCATGTTCCAACTTGTCCGTTAAGGTTTCCAACGGAGGTGTTTTTCCTGTAGCGACCCCCAGCGGTCGGGTCCGGCCCGACATGCGAATCTACCCGCACGTTCTTTCATTATAAAATCTCCTTTAACAGTGGAATGTCTGGATAAACTCCTGATCCCGAATTCTTCTGAAAGTTCTCTGTTATCTCACGGCGTCTTGGGTCCACAGAGCCTGAAATGTGGAAGTTTTCAGCTTGAAACAGCGAGACGACGCCGCCTCGGAGTGCAGATCGCCGTCAGGCGCCTTGGGCCGTCCTTAAAGCAACACTAACAAACCAAAATCTCTCATCAGCCGTTAAAATTTTCACCGAAAACCAGCTGAATTTATCGAATGGTGTCCACTCAGTTGTGCCTTACAGTTTTTGAAAAATTTTTATCAAACAAAGCAGCAGTCTCTGAGCCATTCCTAAACAATGAAAAAATCGATGAGAGGGTGGGCGACTCCTCACTCAAAGACTGCCCACAGGCGAATGACGTAACCGACAGGCGTGAAAAAACTCTCGCATGCCCACGAGGGTTCAGGCATGTCTGATGTAATCACATGTGATTCAAATCCATATAGTTTTTGAAAAAATAAGGTCCGTTACTTTTCTCACAGACCTCGTATGGTAGTGATGTGGAGAGTTCTGGAGTTTGACTGAGGATGTGAACATGTCCTGTCTCTGGTAGCCAGCCTGTGAGCAGGATTTATGTCTCTTTTGTCCTTTATTTCACAATTATGACAGAGTTCTTGAAGCGAGCAGCCCCCACAGCGGGAGCAGAGTTTTTTTCTCTTTTATTTTACATGCGCGCGCACAAGCAAATCCTCCATGAAGATTATTTTACTTATTAACTACACAGATGTGTAATAAAGCAAATGGTGACTGGTTTCTAAACACAATTATGACAGAGTTTTTGGGGAAGAGCAAGCTGCAGCCCTGCAGCAGGGGGAGCGGAGTTTCTTTCTTTTTTTTTTCATGTGCGCGCGCGAGCCAATCGTCCATGGCGATTATTTTACTTATTAACTACACAGATGTATAATAAACAAACAAATGGTGACTGGTTTCTAAACAATTATGACAGAGTTTTGGAGCAAGCAGCAGCCCCGCAGGAGGGGGAGCGGAGTTTCCTTCTTTTATTTTTTACGTGCGCGTGTGAGCGAATCATCTGTAGAGAATATTTTATTAATTAACTACACAGATGTGTAATAAAGCAAATGGTGACTGGTTTCTAAACACAATTATGACAGAGTTTTTTGGGGAAGAGCAAGCTGCAGCCCTGCAGCAGGGGGGGAGTTTCTTTCTTTTTTTTTTTGCGCGCGCGAGCCAATCGTCCATGGTGATTATTTTACTTATTAACTACACAGATGTATAATAAAACAAATGGTGACTGGTTTCTAAACACAATTATGACAGAGTTTTTGGAGCAAGCAGCAGCCCGCAGGAGGGGAGCGGAGTTTCCTTCTTTTATTTTTTACGTGCGCGTGTGAGCGAATCATCTGTAGAGAATATTTTATTAATTAACTACACAGATGTATAATAAAACAAATGGTGACTGGTTTCTAAACACAATTATGAGAGAGTTTTTTGGGGAAGAGCGAGGAGCAGCCCCGCAGCAAGCAGCGGAGTTTCTTTCTTTTTTTTTTTTTATTGTTTACATGTGCGTGCGTGAATGGGACAGGAGGTCCTCAAACTGGGTCCTGCAGAGGTGGAAGGACCGCTGAAAGGGGCTGTCATCCAGACGCAGCTCCTGCAGCAAATAATGATACTCCCCAAATTGGGAACGTCTCATGACGTTTGTCAGCTTTCCACAACAACTCGCTCCATGTGATCGAGGTCCGTCATGTTAACTTGACTGACAACTGGAGCCGGCGAGTGGAATGGAAGCTCCTCCTATTTGATGAAAGACCGGGGCGAATTTTCAAAGCAAAAGCAGAGCGACACACCGGGCGATGGTGGCGTGTCCATTGCCATGCGACCCCCGCGAATTTGTGGTGTCTGATTGCGCCCAGTGTGAACGCGGCATAAAGGTTTGGGATGTCCACATACTACATTTAGCTTAAGCTTCACACAAGGAGACACACAGTGTCGCCGCAGCAACCAACCAGTCTCGTTTTACGACAACTGTCACAACAGCCAGGCTTTTTTCTCCTCTGCAGATCCAAGGACACTGATTTGTATCTGTAACGCACAGATCAGTGTCCGCGGACCACCGCGGTCTTATAAAACTTGCATGATGTAATGAAAAAAAAAAACAAACTTTGCGATAGACATTTTAAAAACTCAGTGACGATCACGATTACAGAGTTCAACACCAAACCTCCACCCCCCTCCTCCTCATGATGAAATCTGTGGAATTTCGAGGAGCCACTGAGTTTTCACAGCCCTGTATATTTGTTGGATTGTATATCATCTAAAACTGGTGGACTACATGTTGGATTAACATGGTTGACAAAACTCTTGCTGAGGAATAGACTCAGAGTGTCATGCTTGGCCCCGGCTCGGGTTTTAGGTCTTAGCCCTTGGCATATTTCTTTTGTGATTTTCTGGTTTTACTTTTCATTAGTTCATACTTTATCATGTTAGTCTCAGTTTGATTCTATCGTTTTGCTTTCTTTATTATTTAGTCACTGTTTTCATTCAGCACCTCATCATTTAGTTTGCAGTCTTTCAGTTATTTGTTGCTTTTCCTTGTGTTACACTTTCATCACTGGTTCATTCTTTGCTTATCATTTATTGTGCAGTTTGTATTTGTTACTCTGGGTCTTTTATGTTGCTTTAGTCTTAGTTTAGTTCTGGTTATCACATTTGTTGTATAATGTTTAGTCACAGGTTTTTATTATTATTTATCTTTTGGTGTTGCTCATCAGATTATGTTCCATTTGTTATTCATTGCATTTTCTGTTATCAGTTATCTTGTTTTATTCATTGCATTATGTTGTGTTCACTGGGTTTTGTGTATTTGCGGATTAACCGATAGTTTGTTTTGCCATTTTATTGTATTCACTTTTCTGTACCATTCAGTTACAGTTCCGTTTTAGTTTTAATCATTAGTTTTCTGGTTTTCCCCCTTTTTTTTATTTGTTATGGCAGTTCTTAAGTTTGCCCCTTTTGTTTTGTTCACATTCATTTTTGAACACGTCATGTTTCTCAGTTTTTCTGTCACCAACTTCTCTTGTTTTGCACCGCTTTGTTTTGCCCTCTCACACACTCTTGCCTTTCTTCTATCCTCTTTGTTCTCTTCACCACACCTGCTTCACATCAACCTGATTGGTTTGCTCCTCTTTAAAACCCTCACAGTTCCACAGCTCATACTGCCGATTGTTGACTCTGCTCACTTTCTCGCCTTTTGTTCTTGTCCCGTTTTTGCTCTTCTGTGGTTTTGACCTTGCTTGTATCCTCCGACCTCCGCCTCACCATTGCTCTGTACTCAGCCTGTTTTTTTTTTACTCTGCCACTGTTTTGCCCATATTACTCCTTGACGCTGGTTGTATGAACTTTGCTCGTTCCTGGACCCTGACCCAGCCTGCATCATGTCTGATACCTCTACCAGTAAATTTGACTACCTGTGTACCGAATCCTATGCCTGGTCTTCTGATAAAGCTGTTTACCAATCTGAGTCAACCATGCCTGTGAGTCTGCATTGGTCTCCTCCTGTTTCATGTGTCAAGCCATCACCAGTCCTGTCACACAGTGCCTCTCAAGTTCTTGAAGCTATGTAACATCATAGATTCTACCAAATAATTATTTAGTTCATCAGTTCTGTGATTTTAAAACAATGGCAGAAGTGTGGCGTTTGTAATTAGTCAAAACTGACTATGAGCTAGCATAGCAACAAAATACAACAGAGTCTGAAACTCACTATTATTACAACATGAATAATTAGTTTTGTGCTCCTTTCTCAGAAACTTTGGTTGATTGCTTGGGGGTGTATTATACCAGTTCCTGTAGCCACAACATGACAGCATTACTGGCACCCTCCAGTGACTTGACTTAATTTTGCCAATAGCATTTTTTTTCCTTAGCATGTGTGAATCAGACATTCTAATTTGAAAAGTAATCATCTCAATTTTGCATGAGAATAAGTAAACTGCAATCGATAAACCAGAGCGCTCCAGCATACCACGTCTTTCATATTATGTAAAATGTCCTTTCTTTCTAGAGATTGACAGGGTAAGATAACGGAAAATCTCAGAGGATAATGCGGGTTTCAATCATTTATTCTTACAAAAATACCTCCTTATTTAATGAGTGATATGATTCAGGCTGGATGAGAAAACATGCCTGTAGCTTACAGGTTGAGTTCCAACCTAGTTAAATAAATGGGCCCTAATGGCCCAGTCACACGACGATTCCTGAACGAAGGGAAAAAGTAAAAAAAAAAAAAAAAGTCACAATTCGTTGAGAAAAGGTGGATGAAAGAGCTTTTATCACCGAACAGTCTGCGAAGCAAGAGTGACGAAAGAGGAACTTAACAAAACCGAAGCTAACGATCTCCACGCTTTAAATGTAATGCGCCTGGAGCCACAGCTGGAGCAGCGTGTGTCTGCATCTCTGAGTTCCAGGACCCGGCACTGGGACGGAGCTCATAGCGCCTGAGTCCTGGAGAAACTGCACACAGAAGCTGTGGAGATATGTGCGCACGTCGGTGGACCACCTGCTCTGGTTCCTCGTCCAGAACAAAAGAGGGATCATCTCCATCATCATTAGAATCCACACTGTCTGTCGACATGCTGCGCGCTCCGTGTTGCTCCAATTAAAAAAAAAAAAAGTGCGCCGTGGTCACTGCTGTATCATAGTATTATGTTCTAAGCCATATATATTGATTTATAACAGAAAACTGTCAAAAGGGAGAATAAATATAAATATAAGTGTAAAGATGACTGAATATATCAAAGCAGTAAATTGATCAGCCCGTGTGAACGCACGCACTGACTCGTGCGGTTATTTCACCAGCTGATCACTGATCCACAACGTGAATTCTGCCTTCCAGAACAGCTCTTTATATCATTATTTTGATTCATCTACCTGTTGCCACATGTACAGAAGAACTGGATTATCATTCCTACACTCATATTGTTATATTTAATACAAAATAATAAGCACATGCAGGCTGCTGCTGCTGCTGCTAATGCTGCATTCAAGTATCATCGGAAATTACAAAACTTTTTTGTTGTTTCAAATTCAGCAGTTGCTTGTGGCAAAATAATTAATTATATCCACACAAAGATTAATTCTGGTCTATGTAAGGTGCCTGAGCCCATTGAAGCTGACCTCTCACACAGATAAAAAAAAAATCCAAGCAAGCAGGCTGAGTTTGCCCTGTAATTTCCAACGGTACATGAAGCAGCAGCAGCCTCAGTGCTCACAAACTGGCTTCTGCACTGTGTGAAAACATTCAGCTGCTCCAACAAAGTCAAATTAAACAATAACGTTACAAAAACTAAACAAACGATTAAAAAATGCCAAGAACAACAGCAAAACAAAACACAGACGAATTGAGGTTTTCGTTGCCCCGCGTTCAAATTTTTCAACAGTTTAAAAATCCTGACGAAATGCCAGCTGCAGGAACAAAGCTGGGTGAAGGTTAAATAATTCCAACAAAAGTCAACCAAAGTCCACATTTCTTGTTTCGTCAGGGCTTCGTCGCCCTTCGTTAAGTGCCATGTGACTGGGCCTTAAGGGGAAAATGGTGCAGCTGAAAGCTTGTGGACTTTGCGGATGTTCAAATGAGTTTTACAAAAGAACAACAGTTTAATTCTGAAATTCATGCATTCAAAAGTCAGACCAAGGATGCAAATATTACCCACCCTCGGTTTCTACACGGGTAGAACGGAGGTTGGCATCCACTTGTCCTCTTCTAGTTGCTGGGGACTTCAGCACTGAGGAGCCACCTGCATGCTGAATTTTGATCAGGGAAATGCACCACCTCATTTGAGTCTCTGGAATTAAGTACTCATGCGAGACTAAGTAATTCTAGCAGTACCTAAGGATTCACCAAGAGAGACCAAGTACCAAAGACATCCAGTCACTGCCTTTGGTCACATGTTAGAACCAAATCTCAGAACCAAACAGTAAGACAAGAAGCACAAGGACCCTCAAGATTCAAACCTTCATTCTGTTGCAAAGATACACAAATCATCAAACATCTTCATCCCGTAACATGACTCCATAAGCTCTTCTTTTTTGTGTTTGGATGAACTGTCCAGGCTTCCACTGTCTTACATGAATTTCATTGATGTTTCTGTGAAGTTGTCTCTGATGTGCTTGGACCTGCTGATTGTGTGGGATTCTGTTCATATTTATACGGACAAGTTGGAAGACAAAGCGATGACCCAGACCCAGTTTTGCTGCTGGCAGCTTGTGGTTTTCTTTCAAAATCTTCACATAACTTTTTTTCTTCCACCTTGAGGAGATTCCTAGTTCCAGATGCACTAAAGAACCCCCACATACTAAAACTCCCAGAGCCGTGTTTCACTGTGGAGACAGTGTTCTTTGGGTTATATGCCTCACCCTTCTTTCTCCAAGCATAAGCAATGTCTCTTTGGCCAAAGAGCTCTAGTTTTGACTCATCTGACCAAAGGACACACTTCCAGTATGCATAATCTTTCTCCAGGTTGTCCTTAGCAAACTTCAGTCTGGCTTGAAGGTGTCTTTTCTGCAGAAGTGGAGATTTTCTTGGTCTGGAACCTCGCAGTCCATTTCTGTCCAGGGCTTTAGTGACTGCCTTCTTTGAAACTACAATTCCTGACTTGGATAAGTCATTCACTAACCGTGAATGGACTGCATTTATATAGCGCTTTTCCATCTACAACTCCAATTCCAATGAAGTTGGGACTAGGGATGGGTATCGAGAACCGGTTCCTTTCGGGTATCATTAAGAAATGATTAAATCTACCGACATCAATAACCTTTTTACTGAACGATTCCCTTATCGGTCCTTCAGAGTGGCCGTTGTTTTTGGGGGTGTTTGTCAGAAAAATTATAATTTCTCTACATTGATTACAGACCCTGCAGCGGGTCTGTAATCAACTTGTCTGCAGCGCGACTTTGCTTTGAACCTTGAACCAATCAAAGCAGTGATTCGCAGATCGAAGCAGTGCTTCGATCATTGCTTCGTTGATTAATTTTTTCTTTCGCTTTCCTCCACTAAAACCCTAAACAGCATATGGCTGTGAGTATTATTTACCTTTTATATGTTAAACTGACCTGTTATGGTCTTCTGAAACAGTTGATAGATGTATTTTATAACTTAAAAACGGGACAGATGCTTGCATGTCTATGGCATTTTCAATGTTAAAATTATCATTAAGCAGTTGCAGCTGTCAAGCATTTGTTGTCATAAAAGAGTCAAATGTATTACAAATTGTAACATTTTTTAAATTTATTTTTGTTTATATATTAATAATAATAGCAAGCACAACAATAATAGTAATAATAACGAATCTAATGATGATATACAAGTTTAGAGAAAGAGACAAAAACAACCTGAAAACAACAGAAAATATAAAACCAACTAATAATGAACATAGATAAATAAATACATATATACATACAGAAATAAATAAGTGTTTCCTGTGAACACCTAGTGACAATTACACCTCCATTTCATCCCTGTCTTATTTAAGTTTAATGACTTTGATGTTTGTTTCGGTCAAACCATATTTTCAATTTGTTAATTTCTTCAGTTATTTCCTCCAGAACTATCTGCCATGCTAGAAAACAGCTGCATCCTAGTAAGAGCAGAACAATACTGGAATGAATCTGAATAAGGAAAGCTGTTTTTATTCTCACCTAAGTGGATGCTGCACTCACTGCAGTTTATTGTCTGGAATAGTCCCAGATAGCATTTCAGAGCTTCTAGAATTCAAACATTTTCATGCAGGTGGTGTTGGGGGGTAATTTTGTTTTTCCACCACTTTCATCCCTGAATATGTGAAATCGTGAGTCACTTTTGTGCGGATTAAAGTTACTAACTGGGACTCCTGTCTTGTTGCGAGAAAGAAACGAGAATCGTCCTCCGTTCTGTTCACACAGCTCCAAACGCCGCGCAGCTCTCTGACGAGTCAAGTCAGAATGATAGAATACAGTCAGAATTAATAACTTCAAAGCAAAACACTGTTTTGTTTATTTTTATTTATGTCCAGAGATCAAGGATACAGTGACCAATTTCATATTTATTTACTTTAAGAGTCAATGAAATACACAGAAAACCTGTAAAGACTACTTTTAGTACAAAATTCACAAGAGGTATTGATAAGGGAATCGATAAGGAATCGGATCGATAAGCAGAATTGATAATGGCATCGATATCGATAAAATCTTATCAATACCCATCCCTAGTTGGGACAATGTATGAAAAGCAAATAAAAACAGAATACAGGACTTCCGCTTCCGGCGTCATGGAGTGAAGTAGTGTAAGTGTCCAGCTCTGTATACTGTTTAATTATTTCGCATTTCCAGACCCAAGTATCTTTGATAACTAACATAAAACCAATACCTAAGCCAAAATGGAAGCCAAAAAAAGAAAAAAATACACGCAGAAGACCATAGATATTGATCCCCCGACCGATGAGTGAAACGAAGCAGCTAAGGCTAAGGCTAGCGCTAGTGCGGAGACCGGAGAGGATGCCCCATCTCTGTGGGAATATTACGCGTGGAACTCGGGATTAAAAGAGTACGAGGATAGTTTGGACGGTGTTAAATCTAAGATCGATAGTATGCATCGGGACATTCACAGGGACATCTCCTCTCTGCGGGAAGAAGCTAAAGCGGATATCAACGTACCAGAGACAAACTAATGGGCAAAGTTGAGAGGCTGTTTACACTACAGGAGGAGGCAGCTAATACACAGAAGGAAATGGAGAAGTCCCTGTGTGATACGTCTGATAGACTGACAGCACTGGAGAAATCATACACACTACTGGTGACGGACCATAAGAATTTACAGGAAAAATGTTTGGACTTAAAAAACAGAAGTCGCAGACAGAACATCCGCATTATTGGAATTGCGGAGGGCGCCGAGGCTGGCAACCCCACTGACTTTGTTGCCAAATTTTTGGCGGAGGTCCTTGGGGAGGACAACTTCGACTCCCCCATTGTTATTGGCCGAGCTCACAGGAGCCTGATTCCCAAACCACGGAGTGGGGAGCGTCCGAGGGCCATCACTGCCCGACTGCACTATTACAAGGATAAAGAAAAAATTCTAAGACTGTCCAGGAGTAGGAGCAGCTTACATTATGGGGGCTCTCCTGTTTATATTTTCCCCGACATGAGTCCCGAAGTCGGACGGCAGCGAGCAGCATTTAATCAGGTGAAGTCGAAGCTCCGAAATGCTGGAGTTACGTACAGCCTGTATTTTCCAGCCAAACTTGTGTTAACAGTGAATGGCTCCAGACACACATTTACCAACCCTGAGGCAGCGGAGAAGTTTATTCCAAACACCAAGCTGAGGACGTCGGAGGGCGCAACGGGGCGAGCGGCTGCATCTGAGGAAGGAGTGTTAAATGCGCGAGGGACGGATCGAACTAAACTGCTCGGATATAACAGATTATATCAGACATTACTGGAAGGTTAAACTCGCAGCCTGAACTGATAAACCATTAACCAGGTAAATTAGTCTGCTAAGTATATTAAAGAAGAAGAAAAAAAAAGAATTGTTATTACTTGTATTGAGTAAAAGGTTTGATAATTTTTTTTTTTTTTTGAGTTGGTAACTGTTTACCTGGGTATTTATATGTGAAGATTCTAATGTTGCTAAACTGTCATATAGGCTGTACCTATCGTTATTATCATTATTATTTTGTGTGTGTGAGGGTATATGTATATAGGCGCATACTAGGGATAATAGGGGACAACTTTGGGTCCTCAGTCAAAAGTTAGTTGTGAGTTTGCCAGTCTATACTGAATAAGGGGTCTGGATATACTTGATAATTGTGTAGGGGCTTAGTGGTAAGTCAGATGTTCATATATCTCTCTGAATCCAAACTAGACTATTTTGTTTTTTGGGGGTTTGGTTTTGTGTTGTGTTCCTCTGCCCAAGTTCCATAGGGATTTTTGTTTAGGGAGGAACAGAGAGGGAACAGGGACAAGTTCAGTGGAGTTTTTTGTTTTTGTTCATGTTTCTACCTGTACCATGGTTATGAGTAATTATTTTTGGGGACCTGTTGAAATAATGAATGATTGGGTTATGAATCTTTACCAACAAGAAGAGTATGGTTAGTGACATTGATAAAAATGTTAAATCTCATAATCTGATCAATCTGGTTTCATGGAATTGTAAAGGTCTTAATGGAGCTGTTAAACGGGGCAATATTATAGCACATCTTAAAAAGTTGGGAACGGACATAGGATTTCTACAAGAAACCCACTTGAGAAATCAGGATCATCAGAGGTTGCGGGTCAGATGGACAGAGCAGGTATTTCATTCAGCCTTTACTGCAAAAAGCAGAGGCACAGCCATTGTTATCAGAAAAGGTGTCCCCTTTAAAGCATCAAAAGTAACATCTGATTCCCAAGGTCGGTACATTATGGTTTCAGGACAACTTTATAATAATCCAGTTACACTTGTGAACATTTATGCTCCTAATGTAGATGATGAATGTTTTATCAGATCATTTATATCATCTTTGCCTAATATGGATTCCCATCAATTAATAATTTGCGGAGATTTTAATCTTGTCTTAGATCCCGATCTTGACAGATCATCTCAGAGATCAGTGATTATGTCTAAATCCCCAAAAGCTATGCATGCATTCATTAACTCATATAAGCTAGTTGATCCATTTAGGGTTTTGTGTTATATGGCTGGGGGGGCCTGGCTGCCTTTTTGTTTCTGTCCTTTGTTTCTCCTTCCAGGTGGCTTGCATGTGGGACTGAGTGGCTGTGTTGCTAGGTTATCAGGACCTCACCCTGATCACCTGCGGCTCGTCAGGACTAACAGCTGAGGTGCATCTATATGGATTGGAACATGGTGGCATTTAAGACTGGAGTATGCAGTGTGTATTTGCCAGAGACTCGACCTTGTGACCAGACGGGTGAGATCGTCATCTCGGGAGCCATCTCATCATCAGTGGATGCAGAGAACGTCCAGGTTTGATGCACGGTCTGTGAAAGAGGAGGGGGTGAGGTCTCACGCTCGTCAGCACACTTCCTGAGGTACGTTAGATTTTGTGACTAACATTTATACAGTCAGTAAATGTGGTGTCCCTCACACCTTTTTATTGAGCTGTATGTTAGTCATGTATCGACTTCCCCTGCAGTGGAGTTTTGTGAACTGGATGTTCCATGCCTGCAGGTTGGGAAGTTGATTAGTAATCAAGCCAGGAAGTGTTTGCTGTTTGTACACCTTTAAGTGTTCTCTCTGTGTGTAGAGTGTGGACTCACATAATGGTTCCTTCTTTCACAGACTCGGTTTGTTGCGGCCACCTGGGGGTGTCGGCGGGGTCCTTGGGTCCGAACAGCTTCTGGCTCCGGACCGTTAGCGGTGCTGGGAGCGCACCACGCCAGACCGCACTTTGTTCTTTATGTATCACTGTTATGTATTAAATTCAGTTAGCCTTTGTACCGTGCTCTGCTTATTTCATACTGGGTCTTTCAAACGCTGGTCGGTTCTCCGAGCTGCGTCCGACACATAACATTTTGTCTCCAAAGATAAAGCAGTTTTCTTATTTTTCTCCTGCTCATCACTCTATTCCAGAATTGATTTCTTCTTGCTAGACTACAAGTATCTGACACAGATTCAAAGCTGTGATTACAAGCCAATGGTATTGTCTGATCATAGTCCAGTATTCTTCAGTTAGCAATTGGATATGGATCAACCGCACGAAAATGGCGATTTAATAATAGCATGCTGTCAGATAATCGGTTAATTGAGGAAATAAAGAATCAGATTGAAATATTTATTTCAATAAACGATACACCAGAGGTCACATGATCCATATTATGAGATACACTAAAAGCATATTTGAGAGGCCAGATTATCTCATTGAGCAGCCAAAGGAATAAACAACGAAGGGAAAGGGAATCAAAATTGCTGAAGAACTGTTAGAGATAGATAGGAAATACTCAGTTTCACCTTATACGGAACTGTTGTGTGGGCCGCCAGAAGAGGAGGTACTGCTGGCCCACCACCAGGGGGCGCCCTGCCTGAAGTGCGGGCTTCAGGCACGAGAGGGCGCTGCCGCCATGGACACAGTCGGGGGTGACAGCTGTCGCTCATTACCTCTTGACAGCTGTCACCCATCTACTCAACATCATCTCACTCCATAAAGACCAGACGTCATCTCCACCTCCTTGCCGAGATATCATACTTCATAGGAGGTAATACTCTCAGCCTTTTTGTGAGATTTATAACTCTGTTATTGTGAGAATTTGCAGGAGAACCGGTCGTTTGTGAGGAGGCTGTGCAAGACGGCGCTCCTTTTCAGCTGAGACCGCTGCAACATATTGAATGAGAGGTGGAGGTGGCATTCCCACCCTTGTTGTTACTGGGTGTACACACACCCACACTTGACTGTCTTTGTTCTTCGCCAGCAGTACCAGATCCGACAGTCGGGGACGGTGATCACCTGGGAATTCGGGACTTGGCGGCTCCAGTATTCACCAGGTTCTGGGGCGGCGGAAATCGTGTGGTTCCGGCTCTTCTCAGGACAGACGTCTTCTATCCTCGAGCCTGCCCACACGTCACCTCTGTGTATTGACTGTTATGATATTCTGTGATTGTCTGTATGTTCGTTGTGCACATTCACAACATTAAATTGTTACTTTTTGGCTCATCTATTGACCGTTCATTTGCGCCCCCTGTTGTGGGTCCGTGTCACTACACTTTCCCAACACGGAACTTTACAAAAAAAAGGTTTCATTGCAAACAGAGCTTAACTTACTTTACACAAATGACTAAATTGCTGACGCAGCTTAGACACAAGTATTATGAGCATGGAGAAAAGACAGGTAGACTGTTAGCATGGCAGATTAAAGAAGTTGCAGCCTCGCGGTTAATAACAGAAATAAAAATGAGTACAGGGCAGACAACTAGTGACCCGAAGCAGATTAATAAAACATGTCTTGAATATTATACAAAACTTTATTCTTCAGAATCTAAAAATGATCCAATATTAATTGAGAAATTTTTGAAGGTCTTCAAATCCCATCTATATCTTCCGAACATAGAATGCAATTGGAACAAAAAATAACATTAGAGGAAATAAAACGGGCTATTCAAAATATGCAATGTTCAAAAAGTTCTGGTCCAGACGGGTATAGCGCAGAATTTTATAAAGCCTTCGGGGAACAGATTTCACCCCTTCTTTTGGATGTATACAATGAGGCACTAAGTAAAGGATGTTTGCCTTCAACTATGTATGAGGCTACTATCTCTCTGATCCACAAGCCTGGTAAAGATCCTCTCGAACCAGGCTCATATAGACCCATTAGCCTATTAAATGTAGATAATAAATACTACCGAAGATACTAGCAGGGAGATTACAGTCAGTTCTACCAACAATTGTATCCCAGGACCAAACGGGATTTGTGAAAGACAGGCAATTGTTTTTTAATATTAGGAGGTTATTTAATATTATTTACAAGCACGATACAAATGATCAATCTGAAATTTTACTTTTGCTGGATGCTGAGAAGGCCTTCGACAGGGTCGAGTGGGATTATCTCTTCTCGACCCTGTCGAAGTTTGGACTTGGCTCTAATTATATATCTCTTGTCAGGCTGCTTTATGCTATGCCTCAGGCCACAGTACAGACAAACACGATAAACTCTAGTCCCTTTTCTCTCCATCGCTCCACGAGACAAGGATGTCCTTTGTCCCCTCTGTTATTCACTCTTGCTATAGAACCTTTAGCCATTTCATTATGCTCTGCAAAGGACTATAAAGGCATATTAAGAGGTGGTACGGAGCATAAAGTATCGCTTTACGCAGACGATCTGCTACTATATATCACAGATCCTACAAAATCATTGACAAAAATTAGGAATATGTTAATGGACTTCGGAAAAGTTTCAGGATATAAAGTTAACTTATCAAAGAGCATACTTTTCCAATTAACTCCATAGCGAAACAAAAGCATGTTTGCCTTGTTTCCTTTCACCATTTCGAATAGGTTTAGATATCTGGGAATAAATGTGACTCAAGAGTTTTCTGGCCTCTTCAAACATAACTTTACTAATTTATTTCAACAAACAGAAGAAAACTTCACAAAGTGGTCTACGTTACCTATCTCGCTTGCAGGAAGAATAAATATAGTCAGGATGTCCACTTTACCCAAATTTGTATTTCTGTTTCAATGCATTCCCATCTTATTAACAAAAGCATTTTTCAAGAGAGTTGATTCTTTAATTTCTCAGTTTATCTGGGACAAAAAGACACCCAGAATTTAAAAAAATTCTTACAAAGACCTAAAACTATGGGAGGAATGGGACTGCCCTGTTTTCGGCTCTATTATGGTCTTGTAACATATGTTGCATGTCATTCTGGAGTGGAGCTCATAGACCTGTTTGGGAACGGATGGAAAATCAATTTTTTTCTCCTAATGGACTGAGGTCTTTAGTTTATTCAAACCTTGAACTTGGTAAATATAAATGCAAAAACCCTGTGGTATTTAAATCTCTTAAGATTTGGTCTCAAATTAGAAGGTATTTTCACTGGGATCAATGTTCAACTTTAACGCCGTTGGTCCATAATCAAGCCCATATTTTGTTTTCAGGGTTGTCAATTCAACAATGGAAATTCAAAGGCATGCATACACTTAAAGATATATTTATTGATAATGTCTTTCCCACATTTCAACAACTCCAGAAAAAGTTTAATATAGACAGCAAAGATTTTTTTCAAGTACTTACAAGTACGTGACTTTGTCAGAGAAATATTTCCATCCTTTCCCAATGCACCGCAGAGTACTGCTTCAGATGATTTGTTCCTGACAAACCCACTAAGGAAAGGGGCTATTTCCAGGATTTACAACAAACTTTCACAATTAGACTGTATAGCCACATTGGATCACCTGAAAGATGCCTGGTGCAGTGAACTAGGTGTTAACATGACTGAGGAACAGTGGACTACAGCGCAGGAACGGGTTCATTCAATCAAGCAATCAATCAATTTTATTTATATAGCGCCAAATCACAACAAACAGTTGCCCCAAGGCGCTTATATTGTAAGGCAAGGCCATACAATAATTACGTAAAAACCCCAACGGTCAAAACGACCCCCTGTGAGCAAGCACTTGGCGACAGTGGGAAGGAAAAACTCCCTTTTAACAGGAAGAAACCTCCAGCAGAACCAGGCTCAGGGAGGGGCAGTCTTCTGCTGGGACTGGTTGGGGCTGAGGGAGAGAACCAGGAAAAAGACATGCTGTGGAGGGGAGCAGAGATCAATCACTAATGATTAAATGCAGAGTAGTGCATACAGAGCAAAAAGAGAAAGAAACTCAGTGCATCATGGGAACCCCCCAGTCTAAGTCTATAGCAGCATAACTAAGGGATGGTTCAGGGTCACCTGATCCAGCCCTAACTATAAGCTTTAGCAAAAAGGAAAGTTTTAATCCTAATCTTAAAAGTAGAGAGGGTGTCTGTCTCCCTGATCTGAATTGGGAGCTGGTTCCACAGGAGAGGAGCCTGAAAGCTGAAGGCTCTGCCTCCCATTCTACTCTTACAAACCTTAGGAACTACAAGTAAGCCTGCAGTCTGAGAGCGAAGCGCTCTATTGGGGTGATATGGTACTATGAGGTCCCTAAGATAAGATGGGACCTGATTATTAAAACCTTATAAGTAAGAAGAATTTTAAATTCTATTCTAGAATTAACAGGAAGCCAATATGGGTGAGATATGCTCTCTCCTTCTAGTCCCCGTTAGTACTCTAGCTGCAGCATTTTGAATTAACTGAAGGCTTTTCAGGGAACTTTTAGGACAACCTGAATAGTCCAGCCTAGAGGAAATAAATGCATGAATTAGTTTTTCAGCATTTCTAATTTTAGAGATATTGCGTAAATGCAAAAAAGCAGTCCTACATATTTGTTTAATATCGCATTGAATGACATATCCTGATCAAAATGACTCCAAGATTTCTCACAGTATTACTAGAGGTCAGGGTAATGCCATCCAGAGTAAGGATCTGGTTAGACACCATGTTTCTAAGATTTGTGGGGCCAAAGATAACGATACGTCTTTGGGATGGTTATGAGTAATTTTTTCTCTAATAGTTAAAATTTTATTAGCAAAGAAAGTCATGAAGTCATTACTAGTTAAAGTTAAAGGAATACTCGGCTCAATAGAGCTCTGACTCTTTGTCAGCCTGGCTACAGTGCTGAAAAGAAACCTGGGGTTGTTCTTATTTTCTTCAGTTAGTGAGTAGTAAGATGTCCTAGCTTTACGGAGGGCTTTTTTTTATAGAGCAACAGACTCTTTTTCCAGGCTAAGTGAAGATCTTCTAAATTAGTGAGAAGCCATTTCCTCTCCAACTTACGGGTTATCTGCTTTAAGCTGCGAGTTTGTGAGTTATACCACGGAGTCAGGCACTTCTGATTTAAATAATAGAATAAATGCAGTGTTGAGGCTGTCATTCTCAGCATCTGTGTGGATGTTAAAATCACCCACTATAATTATCTTATCTGAGCTAAGCACTAAGTCAGACAAAAGGTCTGAAAATTCACAGAGAAACTCACAGTAACGACCAGGTGGACGATAGATAATAACAAATAAAACTGGTTTTGGGACTTCCAATTTGGATGGACAAGACTAAGAGTCGAGCTTTCAAATTAATTAAAGCTCTGTCTGGGTTTTTGATTAATTAATAAGCTGGAATGGAAGATTGCTGCTAATCCTCCACCTCGGCCCGTGCTACGAGCATTCTGGCAGTTAGTGTGACTCGGGGGTGTTGACTCATTTAAACTAACATATTCATCCTGCTGTAACCAGGTTTCTGTAAGGCAGATAAACCAATATGTTGATCAATTATTATATCATTTACTAACAGGGACTTAGAAGAGAGAGACCTAATGTTTAATAGACCACATTTAACTGTTTTAGTCTGTGGTGCAGTTGAAGGTGCTATATTATTTTTTCTTTTTGAATTTTTATGCTTAAATAGATTTTTGCTGGTTATTGGTGGTCTGGGAGCAGTCACCGTCTCTACAGGGATGGGGTAATGAGGGGATGGCAGGGGGAGAGAAGCTGCAGAGAGGTGTAAGACTACAACTCTGCTTCCTGGTCCCAACCCTGGATAGTCACGGTTTGGAGGATTTAAGAAAATTGGCCAGATTTCTAGAAATGAGAGCTGCTCCATCCAAAGTGGGATGGATGCCGTCTTCCTAACAAGACCAGGTTTTCCCCAGAAGCTTTGCCAATTATCTATGAAGCCCACCTAATTTTTTGGACACCACTCAGACAGCCAGCAATTCAAGGAGAACATGCGGCTAAACATGTCACTCCCCCGGTCCGACTGGGGAGGGGCCCAGAGAAAACTACAGAGTCCGACATTGTTTCTGCAAAGTTACACACCGATTCAATGTTAATTTTAGTGACCTCCGATTAGCGTAACCGGGTGTCATTACTGCCGACGTGAATTACAATCTTACCAAATTTACGCTTAGCCTTAGCCAGCAGTTTCAAATTTCCTTCAATGTCGCCTGCTCTGGCCCCCGGAAGACAATTGACTATGGTTGCTGGTGTCGCTAACTTCACATTTCTCAAAACAGAGTCGCCAATAACCAGAGTTTGATCCTCAGCGTGTCGTCGAGTGGGGAAAAATGGTTAGAAATGTGAACGGGTTGGCGGTGTACACGGGGCTTCTGTTTAGAACTACGCTTCCTCCTCACAGTCACCCAGTCGGCCTGCTTTCTCGGCTGCTCGGGATCTGCCA
The DNA here is from genome assembly GCF_902500255.1 of Thalassophryne amazonica. Taxonomy (NCBI): domain Eukaryota; kingdom Metazoa; phylum Chordata; class Actinopteri; order Batrachoidiformes; family Batrachoididae; genus Thalassophryne; species Thalassophryne amazonica. The sequence goes on from NC_047108.1 coordinate 24,141,384, forward strand.
GAGGAAAACTAACGGCGGCTAAGCTACCTTGGTCCGCACCGACTACAGGGGCCTGGCTAGCTGTAGAATTTTCCACGTTGCGGAGCCGAGTCTCCAATTCGCCCAGCCTGGCCTCCAAAGCTACGAATAAGCTACAGTTATACAAGTACCATTACTGCTAAAGGAGGCCGAGGAATAACTAAACATTTCACACCCAGAGCAGAAAATGCAGGAGAGACAGGAGAAGCCGCCATGCTAAACCGGCTAAGAGCTAGTAGCTGCGCTAAGCTAGCAGATTCCTAAAACACACAAAGTGAATAATGTGTAAATAATTTAGAGGTGATTCAGCAGAGGGAGTGCTTTAGTTAAGGCACGTGAAGATTACACTGTGAAACAAATCGTTATCTAGTTAACTAGATCAATCTAACTGTGCAGATTAAACAGCTAACAGATACAGCAAACACCACTGTGCGCCGGAACAGGAAGTGATACAATACCGCAGTGAGAGCCAACCACCAGTAGAGGCAAGCAAGAGCTCGCAACCACATCAAGCAAGAATGAGTGACAATCACCACTTTGTGAACAATTGCATGGAAAAAAAAGTCCAACAGTTAAGGAACGTTCACGTTCAATTGCAAGGAATTTAGGGATTCCATCATCTACAGTCCATAATATAATCGGAAGATTCAGAGGATCTGGAGAATTTTCTACACGTAAGCGGCAAAGCTGAAAACCAACAATGAATGGCCGTGACCTTTGATCCCTCAGGCGGCACTGCATTAAAAACTGACATCATTGTGTAAAGGATTTTACCGTGTGGGCTCAAGAACACTTCAGAAAACCATTGTCAGTTAACACAGTTTGTCGCTACATCAACAAGCGCAAGTTGTTGATCCATTCGGGCACGGCACATGCACTCTACATTCGCGTGCCGCTCACACCGGAAACCCATTCAAATCACGGGCAAGATGAGGTCGCACTGCCATCTGATTGTATTCGCAGCATTCGCATGGCATGTCGTACGCAAGTCGGACATATCGTGCCACGCGGCCGAGGAGCTCCATGAAATCATCGGCCATGTGGAACCGTGGCCTAATGGTGCGATCGAGGTAATGTTCACACCATTGGTCAAATGCTGACAAATGCCGTGCTCCTGTCCATTTGACCCACTCTTGGCCGAGTCAGCCGGAGTACAGGTGCCACCCATGAACATCCAACACCACTCACGGGGCACTTAGAAAGGCGGGCCCAGTTGTGCAGCAAGCACAAAAATAGAACTTACAAAGACAAGCTATTTAATGTTCAAACTGATAGACTGCTTTGTTTTTGTGCAAATATTTGCTCAAGGAACCACTTTCAAGCTGGCTGTGCAAATGGTCCTACATTTTCTAAGTGCCCCATGAGTGTGTTACCGAGCAACACAAATAGTGTGTGAGAGTGCCCCTCAACACAGATGGCATTGCGAATGTGCGGTGTGCTCCCCCAACACATATGGAGTGTGAGTGTGTCACCCCCCCACACCACAGGCTTATAGTCAAAGTGCAGCAGAGCTTGCGGACGGTGGCTGCAGTGCAATGTGATCATGGTCAGCAAAGCGCACACAGCTGGATGGTGGTCATGTCAAAGGTGTTCCACAGCTGTCAGCTGTGGAACACCTTGGCGTATCGCAAACCCACACCACCACAACAGAGATCCTGTCACACCATGACACACCAACTACTGGAAATAGTGACTTTCCAATGTAACAAATCAATCTCTGTGTCCAGGCAGTCTGTTAAAACAGTGTCATGGAGTTGGCCCACGTCCATGTACACATCAGCTTCAGTAAACCAGCATCCACACAAACAGTGCATCACCACACTTTAGGTTCCAAAATCCGACACTTTGAAAAAGCGTTTTGGGGTGACGTGTGTTGTCTCCTCTCTGTAAATCCTCTGTAAATCTAAGCCATCACTTTCAAAAGAAAGCTCAGAAGCTTTGTTTTCGACGGAGCAGGTTTGTTTTCAATTCCATTTATACACAGCATAAATAATATGTCCAGCATGTAATCGCTGCTGCTGCTGTCTGAGCATGATGTACATCCTTCCGCTGTGTGCTGCTGGATCGATCACACCTGTCTGACCGTGTGTCCCTCCCAACAGCTGGTGGAATTTTTCAAGGTTTGCCAATTTGGTTTTTATCGCTCTTTTTGCAGCCGGTTTCTGCTTCTTTTGCCCAACTTCATGTTATGTGTGAAGGGGCCATAACCACTAGACCAGTGGTTTTAAAACTGTGGGATGTGCACCCCCTGGGGAGTGCCAGAGTTCTTCAGGTGAACTGTAAACACTGTTAACCAACAAAAGAAGAAAGCAACAAAAGAAAAAAGGAAAAGAATGTATTGTTAGCCAACATGCCAGGAGCAAAATGGATACAATTTTAGTGCGTAAATCTACCAGTGAGAAGACAGAGTTTGGGGCAATGAAAAAAGAAGAAAGTCGAGGACGATCTTCATTTGCTCCTGTGGTGCATCCCTGCATCAGCCACCTGTGCGCGTCAAAGACCCAGACTCATTGCTCACACTAAACAAGAGGTGAGACTAGATGAGAGACTAAATATGTATAAAAGTTATAAGTATAACTTTTATACATATTTATACATATTATAAATATTATATATATATGAGTATAAAAGAGCGCCTGGTGGTCGGGCCTTAGCCTACGGGCCCGACCAGGCCCAGCCCGAAAGAGCGATGTGGGCCTGCCCTCCTGTGGGTTCACCAACTGCAGAGGGGGCCATGGGGGTCGGGTGCAGAGAGGACTGGGTGGCGGTCGAGGGCGGGTGGCCCGGTGGCACGGTCCGCGCTCACAGCCTCTGGCTGTCGGGACAGTGAGACCTGGAGAGGGGTGATTGGGAAGTACGGCCTCCCTGATCTGAACCCGAGTGGTGTTCAGTTGTTGGACTTCTGTGCTAGCCACAGTTTGTCCATCACAAACACCATGTTCGAACACAAGGGTGTCCATAAGTGCACGTAGCACCAGGACACCCTGAGCCAGAGGTCGATGATCGACTTTGTTGTCGCATCATCTGACCTTCGGCCATGTGTCTCGGACACTCAGGTGAAGAGAGGGGCTGAGCTGTCAACTGATCAACACCTGGTGGTGAGTTGGATCCGCTGGGAGGGGAGGAATCCGGTCAGACCTGGCAGGCCCAAATGAATTGTGAGGGTCTGCTGGGAACAAGTGACGGAACCCTCTGTCAGCGAGGTCTACAACGCCACCTCCGGGAGAGCTTCTTCCAGATCCTGGGGGAGGTTGGTGACATGGAGTCCGAGTGGACCATGTTCTCCACCTCCACTGTCGATGCAGCCACTCGTAGATGTGGTCGTAGGGTCTTTGGTGCCTGTCGCGGCGGCAATCCCCGAACCCGGGTAGTGGACACCGGAAGTAAGGGATGCCGTCAAGCTGAAGAAGGAGTCCTACTTGTCTTTATTGGCAGGTGGGACTCTGGAGGCAGCTGACAGGTACCGGAAGGCCAAGTGTGCTGCAGCCTGTGCGGTTGCAGAGGCAAAAACTCAGGTCTGGGAGGAGTTCGGGGAGGAAATGGAGGAGGTTGGCCTCGAAGAAATTCTGGCAAACCGTCCAACGCCTCCGGAGGCGGAAGCAGCTCCCCACCAACACTGTTTACGGTGCACGTGGGGAGCTGTTGACCCTGACTGGGGATGTTGTCAGAGGGTGGAAGGAATACTTGGAAGATCTCCTCAATCCCATCGTCATGTCTTCCGAAGAGCAGAGATAGGGGACTCAGAGGCAGACTCATACATTACCCAGGCTGAAGTCACTGAGGTGGTCAGAAAGCTCCTCGGTGGCAAGGCTCCTGGGGTGGATGAAATCTGTCCGGAGTACCTTAAGTCTCTGGATGTTGTGGGACTGTCTTGGATGACATGTCTCTGCAACATCGTGTGGCGGTCGGGGACAGTGCCTCTGGATTGGCAGACCGGGGTGGTTGTCCCTCTGTTTAAGAAGGGGGGCTGGAGGGTAAGGTCTATTACAGAGTACTGGAGAGGAGAATTCAACTGATAGTCAAACCTCGGATTCAGGAGCAGCAGTGTGGTTTCTATCCTGGTCACGGCACACTGGACCAGCTCTACACCTTTCATCAGGTGCTCGAGGGTTCATGGGAGGTCGCCCAACCAGTCCACGTGTTTTGTGGATCTGGAGAAGGTGTTCGACTGTGTCCCTCGAGGCGCCCTGTGGGGGGTGCTCCAGGAGTACGGGGTCTGGGGTCCTTTGCTAAGGGCTATCCGGTCCCTGTACAACCGCAGCAGAAGCTTGGTCCACACTGCCGGTAGTAAGCCTGTTTCCAGTGCACGTTGGCCTCCACCAGGGCTGCCGGTTCTGTTCATTACCTTTATGGACATAATTTCTAAAGATATGTTTAGTACTGATATCTATATATCTGATATACTGTTTAGTAATGATATCTTTAGTACTGAAAATAACCCTTTTCACTCAAAAATATCACTATGGCGCAGATACATTGATGACGTCCTCTTAATTTGGAGGGGCACATCTGATGAGTTACATCAATTTTAGAACTATATTAATTCCACTATGGATTATTTATCTTTTACTATGAACTATAATCCTCATTCCATAGATTTTTTAGATTTCACTATTTAAGGATGTAAATAATTTTTTGCAATCAACTATTTACCACAAACCTCTTAGCAGAAATACTTTATTGAGAGCTGATAGTAATCATCCGCCCCATTTAGTTCGTAACATACCAGTGGGTCAGTTCTTGCGAGTTAGAAGAAATTGTAGTTCTATCACGGACTTCATGTCAAAAGCAGCCTATCTAGCAACTCTGAACAACGTGGTTATAGTAAAATTGATATTGGTAAAGCATGGGACAGAGCTCTAAATACTGATCGTGCCTCTTAAGAAAAAATCTAAGTCTTCTTCAACATCTAAATTGTTTTTTTCTACCTGCTATACTCCATTTGCGGGAAGAATAAAAAACATAATTTATAAATATTGGCACATTTTGAAGAGTGATCCCAAACTTAAAGACATCTGTGCTGAACCACCTAAATTTATATTTAGGCGTGCCCAAAATATTCGTGACAGACTTGTTCATTCAGATATGATCAGTCCCGCCTCAACTGCCTGGCCCTCCAGCTCACGTGCACATTGTTCAAATTCCACTAATGCTTCATTTTTCTCTCATCCTCGCACTGGTAAGCAATATCCTATTTCTTCATTTATCAATTGTAATACTACTCATGTAGTATATATTTTAAAATGCCCTTGTGGATTGGCATATGTTGGTCAAACAAAACGTCAACTCAAATTACGGATAGCTGAACATAAAACAGCAATCCATACTCAGAATTTAACCCATGCCATGGCAAGGCACTACAAACAGGCCGGTCACGGCTCTCCAGCATCTTTAAAATTTTGGGGGATTGAGAGAATCATAGCTCCACCCAGAGGTGGTGATATTATTAAAAAAACTCTTATGTAGAGAAGCATTTTGGATTTACACTTTAGGCACATTGGAACCTTTTGGTCTGAATGAAGATCTAAAATTTACTTGTTTTCTTTAATAATTGTTTTTTAGTCCAGTTTTAGTTTTGTGTGTTTTGGGACAGTGTGTTTCAAATCATGAATTGATTACTAATTGAGTGAGTGTTGTGTCTGACGGATGGTCATGCCCCTTTGGAAGTATCAGGACACCCGCTTCTTATTAGTATTTAAGCTGTACCATCTCTGTCTTTCCAGGACTCTGAGGAAGATGTGACTCTCACATCGAAACGTTAGTCCCGTGTACATTTTTGCTTTCAGCACCTTATTAAATTGTCTGGCACTCAGTGGTGGGCACAGATAACCAAAAAATTAACTTCGATACAGATAATAAGATAACTGAACCGATAAACCACCCAAAAATGTATCGGAAGTTACAGATAATCGATAACCGATAAATTCCGGTGTTGTCTATGGGACATTTGCAGTTACTAAAGAGCTGAAATTGATTTTTAACACGATCGCTTTTGAAAGCATCAAAAGAGGTAAAAGACCTAAAGAATAAGCAAGAATGTTTGACCATGCTGCTCCCTGCAGGAAGCAGCACAGACAAATTCTGAGAGCGCCCACGAAATCAACTCTTTACTAATCATAATCACTTTTCTTTCAACATTCTGCCCCTGCTGGAAGCTCTGTTTACAACAGCACTCCCACCACAGAGGCACACCAAGAGCAGCCATAAGGCCAGTTCCCTATCAATTTCAACACTCCGGTCAGGTGGAGGTCTTGAAAAATAAAGTCATACTAACTTAGGGCCCTTGAGCAAGGCCTTTAATCCCCTATTGCTCCCGGTGTGTAGTGAGCGCCTTGTATGGCAGCACCCTGACATCGGGGTGAATGTGAGGCATAATTGTAAAGCGCTTTGAGCGTCTGATGCAGATGGAAAAGCGCTATATAAATGCAGTCCATTTACCATTTCCATTTACTTATGGTTTTTTGAAAATACTGATAGAATAACTCCATTAATGTCAATTCTGTCATTTGTACAAAGTTAAAATATAACATATATCTTTTAATGTTGAATAAGGCACTAATTCTGAGGTTTTGTAACAAACACAGACCGCAAAGCATTCTGGGTAAAAGTGCTAAACAGTGATTGGTTCAGTACTCCATTATGTAAACCAACACATTAATGTGACGTGTGTCGTGTGTTGGTTTAAAGATAAATGTGCTTTTGTAAAATATTCCATTGTTATTTGTAAAAACAGGCATTTTTACGGAGCCCTGGAAGTGTCATCGCAATTGCATGTTTTAAAACTTTTATGATGTTGTAAAACGTGCACTCAATATTAGTAAGTAAGTAAGTAATTTATTTATATAGTGCCTTTCACAGACATAAGGCCATGTACACACGTTGTCGGGTATTTGTAAAACCGAATATCTTACCCTTTCAGTTTGGGGAAAAAACTTCATCCACACTATGTCGTTTAAAAAAAAATCCATCCACATTGAACCGTATAAATGTGTTGTAATTAGTCTGCCAAACCTTTGGGTGGCGGTACTGATTAAAAGTCTATCCAATCAGGAGCCTTATTCTCTTGTCGTCACTTCCACAAAACTAAAAACATGGCGCCAACCTCGTTCGTGTGGACCGATAAGGAGTCGGAATTACTTCTAACCGTAGTTTTAGAATACAAAGTTAACATATATGCACACAAAAAGCGCCTGGACAATGGACAATACCAACACTTTGAGAGCAGCCATGTACCCAGACGTTTAATACTGCCATGAACACTCCTGGCCAGTAGATGGCAGTAGCTGCCTTGAAAAAAATGTCAAACAAAATTCCAGATAATCAGCGTCTGCTACATTTAAGATGTGTGGAATTTAACAAACGCAAATACACTAACGTCTATAAACCCAGAGAATATATTCACGAGAGTTTTAGGCACTAGAGTTTAATGCTGTTATCTGTGGACCCTGAACAGAGTGTCTGAAATGCATTTGTCCTGTCGTGAACGTCTGAGATTACCTTATGCTACCCATAATGCATTGCTGCCTGGCACAGCATGTGCTCACAAAACCTTAAAAATTAGCACATTACTTTAAAACGAAAACATATATCTGATATTTTCACTTTATAAACTTCTGACATGACAATAATTTTAAATAACTTGTCTAAAATGAGTGGTTAAAATTTGAACCGTAAGTTAAACATGTATGCCTCTGGATGACTTGGTGACATTGCAATTATATTAGTATGGTGTTAAAGGAAATGACTTTTTTTTGGTCACCAGTTCTCCTTTGCTTTCAGACGATAGAGTGGTTTCTGACTGCAGAGGGTAGAACAACATGCCTATTAGGAAACTTTTAACAGGTAGGTCTTAACAGCTTTAACAGTTTTAAAAATGTTTTTCACTGTTCAGCTTAGTTTAGGATGTTATCGGTCTAAAAGTTATCGGACGGTAATTCATCGGAAGATAATTAGTCCGATGATGGTTTTTAAATTTATCTAAAAAGATATAATGAAAACATTATCTTCAATAATTATCTGTTATCGGATTATCAGAAGTGTGCCCACCACTGCTGGCACTTATTTCTGTTTTGCACCAGTTATTTTTCTCTTTTAATTAATATTATTTATGTTAAAATGAGTTCATGACAAAAGGTAAAAATAGAAGAATAGAAAGCTTAAAAAAAACATTTAAAATGTTTCAAAAGGCTGTAAAATATGCAGTTGTGTTTTATGTTCAAGCGCAATATGTGACTGGGGAGGAGGAAAAAAAATAGGGTGACTTCATCACACCAAAATGAACCAGAGTCGTAATAAAAATACAACCTGGCTGATTTTTATGGGGTTTTTTTTTTTCAAAGTTATTAGACTGCAGCTATATGATTTATTCAAAGTGAGTTACCTCTCATTTTATACTTATTTATTTTCAAAAAATACGGAGAGTCAAATAAGCCTGCATTGTTCTGTTCAGTTTATATCAAAGTTTGCCTGCACATGCCCCTAAATTAAGAGTTTGGTGTTTACATTTGTTCTACAAAGTTTTAAAAAACAATAAAATGTTCACACTTTTCTTTATAGCAGTTCTGTCATTTCTGAAATGCAACACAAACAACCACAAATCAGAAAAAGTTGGAAGTCTATGCAAAATGAAAAAATAAACACCCAAAAAAAAACAACAACAATAAACAAACAAACAAAAAAAGAACAGCGCACTCTTCCCAGTTTCTCCACTCACATCCACAGAAGCCAAACATTCTTCCAAGTTGTGTCTTGTTGGCTTCCCTCAATCGTCTCCTTCCAGCATGGCCATTTATTTTTTTGAGAACTGCCTACTTGGCACAGATTTACCTTAAAGTACCATTCTGTTAATATTTCTGAATGACTGGTGTAAATGAAGTCTACGAAATATTCAGTGACTTGGGTCCACCACCACCACCTTTTCTGTATCATCAAACTTTTCTGATTTAGAGTTGTAAACAAAAAAAAAACAATAAAAAAATAAAATTGAACTTTATTCATTCATTTTAAAGGTCAAATATGTTTTGCATTGCCAAAAGAATTTTATTGGTGGAAGAGGGGATAAAATTTCTCTTTGACAGTAAAGGTTGCAGACCCCTATTCTAGACCAACAAGATTAACGATAAGGAGAGGCCAGTCCAATCCCAAAACCTTAATCCATCGTAAATTTGTGGGGTGACATTAAAAATGCTGTTTCTGAGGCAAACCCTAGAAATACAAAATAATTGTGTAGCCCAGTCGTCCTGTTCAGTGTTTCACGGGAAAGATAAATCTTCAAGCATTTTTTTTCAGCTTATATAGTAAGATAAATGCAGACACTCCAATTTTTTTGAACAGATTAACATTCCTTTTTCATCACTTTTAGCAAAATAATAAACAATATTACGGCTCTTGTTCACATTTTGTGAACCTTGTAACTATGCTTTCGAAGCTGCTTTCTTGCATGATTAGTGGCGTCAAACTCGTGAGTGAATGAGTAACTTTTGCGTAATCCATCAATACGGAACATGCAGATTGCAAAAAAATGTGATATGTGATAGAGCTCAGATTCAGCACCCCAAAATTACCCTAAATCAGTTGTTAAAGTCCATGCAAGAAAACAATTTTTTTTTTTTGACCAGTGTAATAACTGACTTGATTTGATCTGTGTCCATGTGGCAATCCTCATCTTTCATGTTATCCACATTGGTTGCTATAGTAATGACAGCTACAGTTCCATGCAAAAGTTTGGGCACCCTTGATAATTTTCATGATTTTCCTTTATAAATCATTGGTTGTCTGGATCAGAAATTTAAGTTAAATATATCATATAGCAGATGAACACACTGATATTTGATAAGTGAAATGAAGTTTCTAGTATTTACAGAAAGTGTAAAATAATTATTTATACAAAATTAGGCAGGTGCATAAATTTGGGCACCCTTGTCATTTCAATACATTTAGCAGTAATTATTGGAAAACAAAACTGGTTTGGTAAGCTCAATGTCCCTTGACCTCCTTACACAGGTGACTCAAATCATGAGAAAGGGTATTTAAGGTGGCCATTTGCAAATGTTTCCCCTCTTTGCATTTCTTCTAATGAGTGGCAACATGGGAGCCTCTAAACAACTCTCAAATGACCTGAAAACCAAGACTGTTCAACATCATGGTTTAGGGGAAGGATACAAAAAGCTATCTCAGAGATTTCAGCTGTCAGTTTCCACTGTGAGGAACATAGTGGGGAAATGGTAGACCGCAGGCACAGTACTAGTTAAAGCCCGAAGTGGCAGGCCAAGAAAAATCTCAGATAAGCTGAAGCAAAGGATGGTGACAACAGTCATAATCAACCCACAGACCTGCTCCAAAGACCTCCAACATGATCTTGCTGCAGATAGTGTCTCTGTGCATCGTTCAACTATACAGCGCACTTTGCACAAAGAGATGCTGTATGATGTTGTAATGTAGAGGAAGCCTTTTCTGCAGTACATGCCACAAACAGAGTCGCTTGAGGCATGCTAAAGCACATTTGGACAAGCCAGCTTCATTTTGGAATAGGGTGCCATAGACTGATATGCATGGCTGAAAAAGAACACAGCACTCCAAGAAAAACACTTGATACCTACAGTAAAATTTGGAGGTGGCTCCATCATGTTGTGTGGCTGTGTGGCCAGTGCAGGTACTGGGAATCTTGTTAATATCCAGTCAATATCAGCAGATTCTTGAGAACAATGTTCATGAATCAGTGACAAAGTTGAAGTTGCACTGAGGCTAGATCTTTCAACAAGACAACAACCCTAAACACTGCTCAAAATCTACTAAGGCATTCATGCGAAGGAACAAGTACATGTTCTGGAATGGTCATCTCCCCAGACCTGAATATTATTGAAAATCTCTGGTGTGATTTTAAGCGGGCTGTCCATGCCCAGAAACCAACAAACCTGAGATGTTTTGTAAAGAAGAATGGTCCAAAATACCTTCAACCAGAATTCAGACTCTCATTGGAAGCATTTAGAGGCTGGTATTTCTGCAAAAGGAGGATCTACTAAGTATTGATGTATTTTTTCTGTTGGGGTGCCCAAATTTATGCACCTGCCCAATTTTGTTTAAAGAATTATTGCACACTTTCTGTAAAGAAAAATCATGGAAATCATCAGGGGTGCCCAAACTTTACAACTACGTCATTTATGGTGCAAAAGGTAAAGGAGCTGCCTAATAATTATGCACACCTTGATTTATGCACACCTTGACTGAGGGTGTCAGTCATTTCAGGCCACACCTTCCCTCATTGCACAAACATATCACCTGAGAGTGCTTAAATCCAGTAAGCATTCAATAAATGTAGCCGTATTCTTTGACAGCAGTGTTTCTGAAATGGTCCTAATTGGGATCTGTGGTTTTGTAGTGTGCACTCGTGTCCTTGAGTGCCTGATAAGTGCTGGTTAACCTTTGCACACCAACTCAGCATGAGTAATACCAGAGGATATTGCAAGATGTAAAAGAAGTAATGTGTTAGATTTGGATCTGCCAGTGTTTGCCCTCACATAAAAACAGAAATAATAAAATCCCACTCAACCTGGCAGGTTTTCACAGAAATTAAATGGGACAGTGAGTACAAGTGAATAAATAAAAAGAGAGAGAGCAACAGCCAAGTGTGGAGCAATATTTCAGCCCAGTGAACAAGTGTCAAGCCTAGCACATCATAATCAAAAGCAGAATACTTCACTGGGGGTACAGGCCATGCCTGCATCCTGCTTATCACTGAAGACAATCAGTTTTTTAAACATCAGGAGTCTCCGCTTTATGTCTTCCTGTATATCTGAGATGCTCATCCAGTCGCCAAAACAGAAGGAGTGAGCACATAAACAGGAGGAGTGAACACATAAACAAGTGGCATGACTACACAAACTCTGCATGTCTGCTGGCTTTGAAGGAGGTGTGACACAATTTTTTTCATTTATGTATTTATTTATTGAGGGGGGTAACCTTGACTGCTTTCATTGTCAAATGTACTACTTTGAATTTCAAATAGCAGCGAAATAAACCAAATGCGGCAGCACGGTGGCTTAGTGGTTAGCACTGTTGCCTCACAGCGAGGAGGTCATGGGTTCAATTCCCATGGCCTTTCTGTGTGGAGTTTGCATGTTCTTCCCGTGTTTGCATGGGTCCCCGTCTTGTCCTGGGTGTACCCCGCCTCGCGCTCTATGACTGCTGGGATAGGCTCCAGCCCCCCGCGACCCTTAATTGGACTAAGCGGTAGAAGATGAATGAATGAATGAATAAACCAAATGCATCCTTTTTCACAGACAGGCTGTCAGGAGGCCAGTGAAACCCGAGATCACCATACAGTAAAAGCCCATCATGAAGACTGTTTGGATTCAATCTCATGTTAAAACAGTAATTTACTATTTATATGGATTATTTTTTCTTCTTCTATTTTTTTCTCCCCCCCCCCCCATTTCTTACATAACCAGTTATGGCAAAAGGAAACACAAACTGTAAGATTGTACACTTGAACACCCGGTACAATATTTTGGTTGTCTTATGTTTGTGTGCACAGAACTATGAAAAGTCAACATCTCGTCTGAATACAAATTCTGTGTCTGAAACGTGCCTCTGTGATCTACAATGGCTCATTCTGGTCAGTATAGAAACCACAGTGTGTTAAAGGAAGAACAATAGGGCTCTGCTGTGCCACAGTCATGAACAAGATGACCATTGATAGCTTCTAAATTTTCTGATAGCTATGCTTGTGCAAAATCACAACTACCAAACTCCAAATGATCTCCCAGACATATTAACAACATCTGATTTGATCAGACATCAACTATCTAGAGCAGTTTAAATATTTAAACTCACTCTATACGAAATCATTTTCACAATAGTAATTCCTACACTGGGTCCAGGAGTGGAAAATGGTTTTCCTGCAAACATCTGTTGCAGAAGTGTTGGGGAGTTGATGGTCTAGTGGTTAAGCTTTGGGTTTGAAACCAGAGGATCCTCGGTTCAAACCCCAGCCTGACCAAAAATCACTAAGGGCCCTTGGGCAAGGTCCTTAATCCCCAAGTTGCTCCTGGTGTGTAGTGAGCGCCTTGCATGGCAGCACCTTGACATTGGTGTATGAATGCATCTATGTGAATGGGTGAATGTGGGGCATAATTGTAAAGCACTTTGAGGGTTTGATGAAGATGGAAAGGTGCTATAAATGCAGTCCATTTACCATTTCGCTCAGCATGTGTCCTTCAATATCAGGATCAACAACAGAAAAAGGGGGCAAATGCAGAGCAAAAAGACAATGTTTGCATTTGGTCTCCAGAGGACAGTGTTTGAGCTTCGACTCTATGCAGTGGGCCAGAAAATTACAAGAGTCTGTTGTGGAAGAAACAAATATAATCAACCATAGACACAACAGGGCCAACCAGTGCGATGGTAAATAAATGAAAAGGATCATCTCAGCTGCCTCCACTATACATATGAGGAGAGACAATGATGAAGCAAAAATGACCAACAGGTTTGTGGAAATATTTCACTATGATGAATCACATAATCACCCCAGAGAAAATGTTAATTAATCATAAAATGTCTCTGACTAGCTGGGCCAACAACCATCACCTCAGTCTTCTCTGAGTTCAGAAGTAGAAAATTAAAATTGTGACATATGGTGACATAATTTGACCAAGTGGTGCATAAAAGGGGAATAGAAGTGGACATCCCCCATACTGAGCTTCAGAAAACTCAGGGGTAGTGTGGTTAAACACACACACACACACACACACACACACACACACACCCACACACACACACACACACACACACCACACACACACACACACACACACACACAGCGAGTCAATTGAATACAAATATAGAGCAGTTATTTGGCTCACTGTTCATCAGCTAGTTCAGGCTTGAAAAGCAGTGAAGCATCATGGGAAGTTTCATGGTAACCCATGTTTGCATTGTCATAGCCTCTCCCAAGTTGGATGGACATCAGTCTGCTTCTTAAAGAGATGGTTGCGGTGTCCCTGGGAACAAACATGTTCCACCCACTGTCAGAAGCCATTGTCTGGAACCAGATAGCATAGTCTGGTACCCGGGAACCGGCCTGCTTCAGTCACAGCAGGCCTCTCACTGATTCCTGTCTGGGAGAGTCACACTTGAAGGCCTTTTCCATAGTGTCCGAAAACGCTTTTGCCATCCTGTTGATGGGGGTCTGCCGCTCTCACTCAGCCACTGCCGTTCCAGTGAGATAGATGATGAAAACAACCTGGGAAGTGTCTGTGGGGTACAAACTGGGCTGGAGGCTGAAAGATATGAAACATGGTAAGAGGAAAGATGAATATGCACGGGTAATGCCATCATAATGCTCGATTGGTGGGAGTCGGCATTCACAGTAAGGAATGGTAGGAGGTTCTCCAGAAGACACCACCATGAGCGTGTGATGACCTAACCACAGTTCCTGAATCATTTGATTGTTACTCAGCAATTGTTCTTGTTCATGTAGCTTGCAGGCCGTGAACTTGTAGAGTGGTGGAGACTGGATAGTTCCCTGTGGGTTCTGACACTGCCCCCACAGCAGAGGATGACACACTATAGTATAATAGACCGTCTTTATTTATCAAGCAGGCAAGATTCAAAGCACTCAAGAAAGGCAATGCATGAAGTAACAATGTTCATGAGGGAGTTTGCAGAGAGGTATTCCAGTACAACAGACAGAGTTAGTCTTCATACCAGACAAATTATTCCACAAATGGCAGGCTAAACTCTGACACAAGAAGGTAGCGTGCTTAGAGATCAGGAAAGCAAATGGAATAACAACATGAGAAGGCAAGCATGGGAGTTAATTGCGTAAATGTGCATGCACGTAAACTGGAAGTCCAAGCGCCCTTGAACAGGAAATAAAACCACAAAAACAAATGCATACCAAGAGCGACAAAATAAAAGCACCAGAGGAAGTGTGCAGAGTGTGACCATGACATGTGTGTGTGTGTGTGTGTGTGTGTGTGTGTGTGTGTGTGTGTGGTGTGTGTGTGTGTGTGTGTGTGTGTGTGTGTGTGTGTGTGTGTGTGTGTGTGTGTGTCACTGTATGCTGATATGAACATCTGGCCCGACCGACCCCTGACCCGAGACCTTAACATCTGGCTGAGAGGAGACTGTCACAAACTGTCATATTTATACTTGCAACACACCATTGTTGTTTTTGGCACTGGCACAGTGGAGGGGTGAAATGTACAACTGTTAATCAAGTTAACATGATTAATTCAAATTAAAACATCGGTAAAGGCAAATCCGCCTGCCTTGGGAAATAATTTTGTACTTTAACTGTTATATACCACAACACGACACTGACACTGACACCCTAATGTGTTGGCTCTGTTTAGACTATGATGGATTATTTAGGGGCCTTTCACATGCAAGCGGCACTTCGTCAGGATTTTTAACTGTTGAAAAATTTGAACGAATGCAACCGAAAACCTCACTTCATCCGTATTTTGTTTTGCTGTCGTTCTTGATGTTTTTTTTTATCGTTTGCTTAGTTTTTGTAACGTTAGCATTTAGTTTGACTTTGTTCGAACAGCTGAATGTTTTCACAGTACAGAAGCCATTTCTGAGTGCTGCTGCTGCTGCATTCATGTACTGTCGGAAATTACAGGGCAAACTCAGCCCGTTTGCTTGGATGTTTTAATGTGGATGGGGGTCAGCTTCAATAGACTCAGGCACCTTATATAGGCCTGATTTAATCTTTTGTGTGGATACAATTTTATTTATTTTGCCACAGGCAACTGCTGAATTTGAAACAACAAAAAAGTTGGGTAATTTCCGACAGTACTTGAACGCAGCATCAGCGGCAGCAGCAACTGCTGCGTACACTTATTATTTTTTATTAAATATAATAATATGAGTGTAGGAATGACAATCCAGCCCTTATGTACATGTGGCAACAGGTAAATGATTCAAATGATTATATAAAGAGCTGTTCTGGAAGGCAGAATTCACATTGTGGATCAGTGGCAGATGGTGGAAATAACCGCACATGGGGAATCAATGCGCGTTCACATGGACTGATCAATTTACTGCTCTGATATATTCTGTCATCTTTACACTTATATTTATTTTTTTTAATTGGAGCAAGACTGAGTGTGCAGCATGTCGTCAGTCAGTGAGGATTCTGATGATAATGGAGATGATCCCTCTTTTGTTCTGGACAAGGAACCAGCAGGTGGGTCCACCGACATGCGCACAAATCTAAACAGCTTCTATTTGTAGTTTCTCCAGGACTCATGCGCTATGAGCTCCGACCCAGCACCGAGTCCTGGAACTCAGAGATGCAGACACACTGCTCCATGTGTGGCTCCAGGCACCTTTCATTTGAAGCATGGATCAACGTTAGCTTCGGTTTCGTTTTGTTCCTCTTTCGTCCCTTTTGTGCTCTTGGTTCACAAGCTGTTTGGTGATAAAGCTCACCACCCACCTTTTCTCAACAAATTCTGACTTTTTTTTTTTTACTTTTTCCCTTCGTTCAGGAATTGTCGTGTGCCGTGTGACTGCGCCATTATATTTCTGAGAAACTTCCAAACAAATAACACAGACAAACACTTGACAACTAACTAGAATTGGAATTAGCACAGACATTATCTAACAATGTACATCCTTTAAATAATGTATATATTACATTATTCAGTCTAATAATGTATATTTTATAATGTGGAGTTTGTTTTTTCCCCCCAGTCATCTGATGTGAACTTTCTCCATGCAAATTTTCTAGGGAGGATGAACAGAGTAAGAATTTCATTGTGTGGTATAACTGCCCGTTTTTACTGTGCACGACAATAAAATACTCTTTACTTAACTCTGTCTTAAATCTTAAAATGATCTGCGAGTGGAAACCTCTACGAATCTGACACCGAGCCACCGTCTGAATCAGGAAGAAATTTCTACCAGCTGAAGAAAAATCACAGGCCAAAGTTGACAATAAAACGCTCAGGGTTTGATTTGACAGTGTCCCTCTGGTGAAGAGCACAATGAATTTCAACTACACACAGCATACCTGGGAAATGGAATGAACGGTATGTAAAGTCCGCCAGTATGAATTGTGTTTCCAGCAGATTGTCATCAGTGCAACAGCACCGTGCGGCGCGTTTATAATTAGCTCCATCATGGGAGTTTGGCTGCTTTTTTTTTTTTTTTTTTTTTCTGGCTGCAGAGAGAAGGTTTCAGAGTGAGCAAGAGTGCAACAGTCATGTCCTGCAGAAAACAGAATGTAACTGGCAATCAAACAAACAAAAGATTATGTTTCACAGTGGTTAAGCTGTAAAAACAAACAAGCAAGCAAACATGAACACAGCTGCAAAAGCTTCTTCCGTCTGTCTTTCTGAAGAAATTCACAAACCTCTGGAATTAATAAATGATTTAATTAATTCATAATTAATTAATTGTTAATCAAATCAGAATTGTACTATGCTGAAACATTATTTTAGATTCAGAAAGTAAATTTTCTATAAAAATGCATTTGTTGAAACTGTGTGTAATTGACACCCCAAGTGGCCCCATTCAGATTCACTTAAAGCCCAAGGGAAGAATTTGGGCGACTCTGTTTTTAGGGGAAAATAAATAAATAAAAAGCAGAGATCCATAAGACCCCCTTGAAGCAGGCTGGTGCATCTGTTTCTATTACAAATACTATAAAACCAATGCGAGGTCAATGAAATATGTATATAACTGGTGATAACAGAATAACACTGACACACTGGCTTGTACAGTTTGTCAGACAGACAGGTAAAGAATACATTACTTTTCAACAAAAAACTTTTACTGGAACATCTTCCTTTAGTTTTCAATACGTTATATAAAAATAATAATGGATGCAAGTATTTTCACTTGTTCCTGTTATTTTGCTGCCCCCCCCAAAAAATGCACCGACAAGGCCCCAACTTTCATTACATTTAGAAAAGCTGCCACAAGATCATAAAATAACAAGACACTGCAACAGCTCATATAAATAAACAACAACAAAAACAACGATAGGTTGGTGGATACCATGGGCCATAAATGGGTCGTACTGTATGTCACATTTGAACAACAAAATTCATTGACTGACTGGGACTCCATTAAATGACATAGGGAGTTTTCTACACCACGGAGTCCAAATTTACAAACCCTAAATTGAACCTTGTTGCTGCTGAGATCTTTTGGTGGCACAGAAACTGGTTTCTGCAGGAATGGTTGGAGCCTTCAACCATTTAACAATAAAATACATTAATACTATTGTAATCAGTTTATTATTTAACCCAGAACAGAGGACACATCTCACTGCAGAACTGAAGGGAACCTCCACTTTTGTTTTTGTGTCTCCAGTTCATGCATGAAATGAAACAGTACTCTTTCCAGATTAAAGCAATGACCAGCAACTTGAGCAGGGTCCGGTTTCATAAAGTGGTTGAATCTTTTAGTCTACTAAACTTACTTAGTCGACTACGGTTAGTTGCCCAACATTAGCCTTCTAATCACTGTTTCCATTGACAGATAAACTTGTAGATTAGCCGTCTTGCGTTAGTCAACGATTTTCACGGGCATAGTAGCATCTCGAGTACCACTGCCAACAAACACCTTCCATGCGTGTG
The DNA here is from genome assembly GCF_902500255.1 of Thalassophryne amazonica. NCBI lineage: Eukaryota > Metazoa > Chordata > Actinopteri > Batrachoidiformes > Batrachoididae > Thalassophryne > Thalassophryne amazonica. The sequence goes on from NC_047108.1 coordinate 24,159,995, forward strand.
AGTTTTGTTTACTTCCGGGTTGGTTGCAACCGAAACAGGTGTGTTAGACTCCCCCTAGTGTGACGCCATTTATTGTCAACAACTGTGTTTACTCTTTTGAAATCATATTTTTCAAATTTCTTTTCAATTTTCAATTTATTTTCATTTACATCACTCCAAATTACAACAAAGTTGCCTGAAGGCGCTTCACATAAGTAAGGTCTAACCTTACCAACCCCCAAGCATGCATACAGGCGACAGTGGCAAGGAAGAAGTCCCTCGGAGGAAGAAACCTCAAGTAGACCAGACTCAAAGGGTGACCCTCTGCTTGGGGCATGCTACAGACACAAATTACAAACAATTCACAAAACAAAATACAGGAAATGTAGCCGATGCACAAGACAGGAGGGTTTCAGGAACAGATACCACACCCATTTCTGGGTGGAGCCGCACCTCCAGAGAGAAAAAAAAAACAGAATCACGCATCAGAGACAACAAATATACAACCCCTGGCAAAAATTATGGAATCACCGGCCTCGGAGGATGTTCATTCAGTTGTTTAATTTGTAGAAAAAAGCAGATCACAGACATGACAAAACTAAAGTCATTTCAATGGCAACTTTCTGGCTTTAAAAAATACTATAGAAAATCAGAGAGGAAAAAGGAAAAAATTGTGGCAGTCAGTAACGGTTACTTTTTTTAGACCAAGCAGAGGGAAAAAAATATGGAATCACTCAATTCTGAGGAAAAAAATTATGGAATCATGAAAACAAAGAACGCTCCAACACATCACTAGTATTTTGTTGCACCACCTCTGGCTTTTATAACAGCTTGCAGTCTCTGAGGCATGGACTTAATGAGTGACAAACAGTACTCTTCATCAATAGGGATGGGTATTGATAAGGTTTTATCGATATCGATGGCATTATCGATTCTGCTTATCGATTCGATTCCTTATCGATTCCCTTATCGATACCCCGTGAATACTACTAAAAAGGCTTTACAGGTTTTCTATGTATTTCCTTGAGTCTTAAAGTAAATAAATATGAAATTAGTCACTGTATCCTTGATCTCTGGACATAAATAAAAATAGACAAAACTGTGTTTTGTTTTGAAGTTATTAATTCAGACTGAATTCTATCATTCTATCTTGACTTGTCAGAGAGCCGCAACGTTTGGAGCTGTGTGAACAGAACGGAGGATGATTCTCGTTTCTTTCTCACAACAAGACAGGAGTCCCAGTTAGTAACTTTAATCCGCACAAAAGTGAATCACAACTCATATTCAGGGATAAAAGTGGTGAAAAAACAAAAAAAGCTGAAACCCAAAATTACCCCCCAACACCACCTGCACGAAAATGTTTGAATTCTAGAAGCTCTGAAATGCAATCTGGGACTATTCCAGACAATAAACTGGAGTGAGTGCTGAATCCATTTAGGTGAGAAAAAAAAAATACAACTTTCCTTATTCAAATTCATTCCAGTAGTATTCTGCTCTTACTAGGATGCAGCAGTTTTCTAGTTTGGCAGATAGTTCTGGAAAAAATCACTGAGGAAATTAACAAACTGAAAATATGGTTTGACCGAAACAAACTGTCATTAAACTTAAATAAGACAGGGATGAAGTGGAGGTGTGAGAGTCACTAGGTGTTCACAGGAAACATTTGTTTCTGTATGTATTTATTTATTTATGTTTGTTGCTATTATATTTTCTGTTGTGTTTCTATTCAGGTTCTTTTTGTCTCTTTCTCTAAAATTGTATATAATAATCATTAGATTATTAATATATAAGCAAAAAAATTTAAGGAATATTACAATTTGAAAACAAATGCACCCGAACATGATGACGGCTGCAATTGCTAAATGCTAACTTCTAACTTTGAAAATGCCATAGACATGCTAGCGCGTTAGCATCGTTCCCGTTTTTAAGTTATAAAATACATCTATCAACTGTTTCAGAAGACCATAACAGGTATGTTTAACATAGAAAAGGTAAATAATACTCACAGACGTATGCTCTTTAGGGTTTTAGCCGGGAAAATTAAGCGAAAGAAAGAAATAAACGAAGCAATCGACCGAAGCATTGCTTCAATCTGCGAACCACGCTTCGATTGGTTCAAGGTTCAAAGCAAAGCCGCGCTGCAGAAAAGTTGATTAAGGACCTGCTGCAGGGTCTGTAATCACTGTAGAGAAATGATAATTTTCCTGACAAACACCCGCCAAAACAACGGCCACTCTGAAGGACCGATAATAGAATCGTTAAGCACAAAGTTTACTGATGTCGGTGGATCGAATCATTTCTTAACGATACCTGAAAGGAACCGGTTCTCGATACCCATCCCTATTCATCAATCTGGCTCCAACTTTCTCTGATTGCTGTTGCCAGATCAGCTTTGCAGGTTGGAGCCTTGTCATGGACCATTTTCTTCAACTTCCACCAAAGATTTTCAATTGGATTAAGATCCGGACTATTTGCATGCCATGACAATTGACCCTATGTGTCTTTTTGCAAGGAATGTTTTCACAGTTTTTGCTCTATGGCAAGATGCATTATCATCTTGAAAAATGATTTCATCATCCCAAACATCCTTTCAATGGATGGGATAAGAAAAGTGTCCAAAATATCAACGTAAACTTGTGCATTTATTGATGACGTAATGACAGCCATCTCCCCAGTGCCTTTACCTGACATGCAGCCCCATATCATCAATGACTGTAGAAATTTACATGTTCTCTTCAGGCAGTCATCTTTACAAATCTCATTGGAACGGCACCAAACAAAAGTTCCAGCATCATCATTTTGCCCAATGCAGATTCGAGATTCATCACTGAATATGACTTTCATCCAGTCATCCACAGTCCACGATTGTTTTTCCTTAGCCCATTGTGACCTTGTTTTTTTCTGTTTAGGTGTTAATGATGGCTTTCATTTAACTTTTCTGTATGTAAATCCCATTTCCTTTAGGGGGTTTCTTACAGTTCGGTCACAGACGTTGACTCCAGTTTCCTCCCATTCATTCCTCATTTGTTTTGTTGTGCATTTTCAATTTTTGAGACATACTGCTTTAAGTTTTCTGTCTTGACGCTTTGATGTCTTCCTTGGTCTACCAGTATGTTTGCCTTTAACAACCTTCCCATGTTGTTTGAATTTGGTCCAGAGTTTAGACACAGCTGACTGTGAACAACCAACATCTTTTGCAACATTGCGTGATGATTTACCCTCTTTTAAGAGTTTGATAATCCTCTCCTTTGTTTCAATTGACATCTCTTGTGTTAGAGCCATGATTCATGTCAGTCCACTTGGTGCAACAGCTCTCCAAGGTTTTTAGATGCAGACTAACGAGCAGATCTGATTTGATGCAGGTGTTGATGCAGGGATGAAAATTTACAGAGTGATTCCATAATTTATTCCTCAGAATTGAGTGAGTCCATATTTTTTTTCCCTCTGCTTGGTCTAAAAAAGTAACCGTTACTGACTGCCACAATTTTTTTTCCTGATTTCTTATAGTGTTTCTTAAAGCCAGAAAGTTGCCATTTGAAATGACTTTAGTTTTGTGTCATGTCTGTGACCTGCTTTTTTTTTCTACAAAATTAAAAACTTAATGAACATCCTCCGAGGCCAGTGATTCCATAATTTCTGCCAGGGGTTGTAGTATAAATCGTCAGCATTAAGCAACAAGAAAAACCAGAAATACTAAAGTGATCTCTGGCCACTAGCCCTAAGCTTCACTAAAAGACCCAGACTTTAGTTAAAGTTGAGGCCGCAACCTGCTCGCTTTACTAATAAATGAATTTAAAAGGGTAAAAAGCATAGAAACATACTATGACAGTATGCTAGCCATATGAAAGGGAAAATAAATGCGTCTTAAGTCTGGACTTGAAAGTCTCTACAGAATCTGACTGTTTTATTGATGCAGTGAGATCATTCCACAGAACAGGGGCACGATAAGAGAAAGCTCTATGACCTGCAGACTTCTTATTCACCCTAGAGACACAAAGTAGTCCTGCACCATGAGAACGCAAAGCCCAGGCCGGTACCTAGGGTTTAATTAGGTCAGCTAAGTAGGGAGGTGTCAGTCCATAAACAAAATGGGTGTAATGTGGTCGAACTTTCTGCTTCCTGTCAAAAGTCTGTCAACAGCATTCTGAACCAATTGGAGACCCTTAATGCGGGACTGTGATAAACCAGAAAAACAACATTGCAGTAGTACAATCTAGACTAAACATTTGCATAAATCAGGGTCTCAGCATCAGCCATAGACAGGCTGGGATGAATCTTCATTATATTTCGCAGGTGGAAGAAAGAAGTCCTCGTAATATCTCTAATGTGGAGGTCAAAGGACAACATAGGATCAAAAATTACCCCAAGGTTCCTCACTTTGTCAGTGTGATGTATGACACAAAAAGTCTTAGGCCCCATGATTTTCTCCCTTTGCACAGCACCCCTTGGGCACATATTGCAGCGTTATGGGATTACCTTTCCTTGCTATGCTGATGATACTCAGTTATACATGCCGATAACTGCTAGTAATCTCACCCACATAAAATCCTTAGAAGATTGCCTTGCATCAGTGAAAAGCTGGATGTCTAGCAATTTCCTACTTTTAAATTCTGATAAGACTGAAATGATGGTTCTTGGTCCAGTGAGACATTGGCATCAATTTGACCAGCGAATGCTTAGCCTAGGCTCATGTGTCATACATCACACTGACAAAATGAAGAACCTTGGGGCTGTATGTGCTTGCTGTCCTCACGTACATAAACTCGCTTTGCATACAGGCTGGAGAAACGGCCAGTCAGTTCATGTGGACACGTAGCAGGAGATCTGAATGTTCACATCTGTCTGACAGAACACACTTGTCGGGCCGGACACGCGTATGAGCCTGGCTCAACATGCGTGTCCTGTGAGTGGTGCAGGACTATATGACAAGCTAACAGTGCGACAAAATGCTACTTTCAGTCACGTATCAGCAGAAATACGCCGTAACAAATGCAGTTTGGTCAGTTATCATGGTGCTTTTTCTCTTTTAAATAAATACGTTTATCTGCTTACTGATTTTAGCCATTTCATGCTCCTGTTATAAGACAGTGATTGTAGCGTAGTGGTAAAGTTTCCATCTGGTGATCAGAGCTTTTGTAAATTGCAGGTTCGTGAGTGGCATTTATTTTTAATTAACCAGGGTTATTTAACCGCAAGGTTCTGTATTGCCTCTGCTTTTATTTATTATTTATATCAACCCAGTGATATGCACTAATTATACAGCTGGTTTTCATTTATTGTTCTCCACATCAGCGGAACGACATGGTGCACCACGTCCCAGCTGCTCGCACTGTGTTCCTATCACACGACACCGTCGTTTATGCCTGCGTGGCCCCTAACTCTCATTGCAGCTGTGTCTGTCTCTGTATGTGTACCTCTTGCTGCCCACTCATAAGTGCTGAACTAACATCCCTCACAATTTGGCACACAGTTGACTCGGAGACGTGGATGTGTCGCCAATAACCTGCTGAAAGGTCCCACAGGCGGCATTTTTGAGGTAACACACTGAAGCTTTGTCGACTAAAATAAGATTAGCCTCCTCTGTAGCAGGCTAAAAGCTTTAGTCGGGTAATGCAAAACTTTAGTCAACTAAGTGTTTTGTGCAATGACAAATGTCAAAAGATTAATCCACTGAGTTTCGTCAACTAAAGCAGAAAGTTTGACCACATTACACCCATTTTGGCATCCCTTCACTGGCTTCCTGTCCCAGTGAGATGAGATTTAAGGTTCTGCTACTAAACTATAAAATTATTCATGGACTGGCACCTCCCTACCTAGCTGACCTAATTAAACCTTACGTACCGGCCCAGGCTTTACGTTCTCAGGGTGCAGGACTACTTTGTGTCCCTAAGCTGAATAAGAAGTCTGCGGGTCACAGAGCTTTCTCTTATTGTGCCCCATTCTGTGGAATGATCTCCCTGCGTCAATAAAACAGTCAGATTCTGTGGAGACTTTCAAGTCCAGACTTAAGACGCACTTATTTTCCCTTTCATATGGCTAGCATACTGGTACAGTTTCGTTTTACACTTTTTACTCTTAATTCATTTATTAGTAATTGGAGCGGGCCGCGGCCTCAACTTTACCTAAATTCTGTGTCTTTTAGTGAAGTTTAGCGCTAGTGGCCGGCGATCACCTTAGTATTTCTCTGTTTTCTTGTTGTTTAATGCTGGCAAATTATACAGTATTTTTTGTCTTTCTGATGCCTGATTGTTTTTTTTTCTCTCTGTTTAAGGTGCAGCTCCATCCTGTGCGCCAATAGCATTTCTTGTATATTTGTCCGTGAATTGTTCTGTGAATTGTTCTGTAATTTATGTTTGTAGCATGGCCCGAGCAGAGGGTCACCCCTTTGAGTCTGGTCAGCTTGAGGTTTCTTCCTCAGACGGCGTTTTTCCTTACCACTGTTGCTCTTGGGGTTGGTAAGGTTAGACCTTACCTGTGTGAAGCGCTTTGAGGCAACTCTGTTGTGATTTGGCACTATATAAATATGAGGAAAAAAAATTGGAAATTGGAATTGGAAACTAAAGGCTGACATTCATAAGATCAATATTCACACTTCAACATGATCCTCAAACCATCTCCTGCTCGAGGAAGACCTCATAGAAAAAAATTTGACATTCCATTTTGAAGCAGAAAGCTGAAAGTCTGTGTTACTATGGAGAATTAGTGACTTTGTGCAGACATAAAATGGATTTACGTTCATGCACATAAGGAGACACTACAAGACATTATTTCATGGGGAGTTTGTGTGTATTTAAAAAAAAAAAAGCCTGAAACATGCTTCACCAGCAGACTGACATCGTGACATCACAGGCAAACAGCCGGATTCCCACATGAACCTCGTGATAAGTCTGATTTGTTAAAGTCAGGATCCACACAGTCTAATTCCAAACCCTGAAGCTGCCTACCTTTTAGTCGGAGGTAGAAAAGCAGCGTGAGCAGCATCCCTCCAGCTGAATGTTTAAGCTCAATCTCTGCACCTCCTGCACCGCTCCTCTCCTCCTCCTGCCAGCCAGCTTTGCTGATGTGACTGTGCACCTGTCACTCCTCCTCACAACTAATCTACATCTCCACACCACACATTAGCAGTAAACGCCATATGTCCACACATACTCTCGCTTTCCATCTGCATTATGTCCCTCTCTTTCAAGTGATTGGTGTAACTCCACCCCCCCCCCCCAGGGTTTAATTTGCTGCCTGTTCAAGAAATCTCATAGCACAGTGCAGTTACACATCTCACCCACGAGATGGCAGCAGCAGCTATGACTAACAGAAGCAGCAGCAACAGCACATTTGAATCTAAATTTAAACCAGGAGGATTATTTTTAGTGTCTGTGCTGCATTCTGGGTGACTTTCCAACAAACCTGCCTGTGGAAGCATTTTAACACTGTTCATCCATATGTCAACTCTTCACCGTGTTAATTTATCAGCAGGCAGGGATGATAATGTTCGATTGTCCACCACACTTTATTCTCACAAATCAAGTCTGTGACAGTGTGCTGGTGCCATGCTTCGCTGCATCTTAATATCCTGGATGGCAACCACCCACGCAGGCAACCGACCCATCCCAACATCTCTAAAATAATCTATGTGTCGCACCCAGGTGCAGCATGGGCGGCCCCACGAAAATGTTTGATACTTAACCTATAAAGGAAAACAAGAAATTTCTGCCACAGTTTTCCAGAAGGCACATGGGAAACCTTTGAGCCATTTTCTTGGATGAAAATCCTTCTCATTTCCACTCCATCATGAAACTGTATAACTGTTGGAGCACCACATAATAAACAGTGGCGGTTCCTCCTATGGGCACCCACCACAAATTTTTGCACAAACAGCCATTTTTAAATTAATTTAGTCTTGTTTTTACATTTAAGTAGTGCCCCTGAAATTGCAATTGAAATTGACATCAGAAGGCTGCAGGATACAATATAACTTACATAAAACATCTATGAATTGCAAATTTGAATAAACATGCCCTTACATGCTAAATGTTTGTCATTAGACTCTATATTAATGTTCTAAAGGTCTAATATTAATGTTCCTCCTCTTTCAGGGAGGAACAATTAGCTCCTTGGTTACAGCCTTGAATTCTATGCTTGGCACACTTTGAGTTATGACTGGTTAAACTATGCTTTGTCACAAAATAGAGTTGTAGCAAATGGAAAATGTTTGTGTGAAAATTCAACTGTAGGAGCAATTGTAAGAAAATGGAAGACATACAAGACCATTGATAATCTCCCTCGATCTGGGGCTCCACACAAGATCTCATCCTGTGGGGTCAAAATGATCATGAGAACGGTGAACAAAAATCCCAGAACTACATAGACAGACCTGATGAATGACCTGCAAAGAGCTGGGACCAAAGTAACAAAGGCTACACACTATGCAGAGAGGGACTCAAATCCTGCAGTACCAGGCGTGTCCCCCTGCTTAAGCCAGTATGTGTCCAGGCCCGTCTGAAGTTTGCCAGAGAGCATATGGATGATCCAGAAGAGGACTGAGAGAACATCATGTGGTCCAATGAAACCAAAATGGAACTTTTTGGTAAAAACTCAACTCATAGTGTTTGGAGGAAGAAGAATGCTGAGTTGCATCCCAAGAACACCATATCTACTATGAAGCATGGGGGTGGAAACATCATGCTTTGAGGCTGTTTTTCTGCAAAGGGGACAGGACGACTGATCCTCAGCTGAGGTCAACAGAGTCCCATCCTTACTCTCGACGGCTTGGATGATTCCCCGTTTTCCCCTCCTGAGGTGCCTCACGGTCCACCAGAAGCACCTTGGTGCCGAATGAAAGTCCTTCCCCATGGTTGCTCCGAACTCCCCCACACCCGCTGCTTTGCCTCCCCCACAGCAGAGGCTGCTGCCCTTCGGGCATGTCGGTACCTTGCAACTGCCTCCAGAGTCCTCTGAGATAACATTTCCCGGAAGAACACCTTCAGTCGGATGGCTTCCCTGACCACCACTGTCCACCATGGTGTTTGAGCGTTGCCGCCCCTTGAAGCACCTAAGACTTTCAGGCCACAGCTCCCCACTGCAGCTTCAGCAATAGAACCTTTGAACACTGGCCATTCTGGTTCAATGCCCCCAACCTCCACAGGGATACTAGAAAACTCTACTCTGCCAGAGGTGTGACTTGAAGATTTGTCAGACAGTGGGCTCCTCCACATGTTCCCAGTTCACCCGCACTACCTGTTTGGGCTTACCGGGTCTGTTCAAAGTCCTTTCCCATCCTCTGATCCAACTCACCACCAGATGGTGATCAGTTGACAGCTCTGCCCCTCTCTTAAACCGAGTGTCCAGAACATGCAGCTTCAGATCAGATAATATAATCACAAAATCGATCACCGATTATCGGCCTAGGGTGCTCTGGTACCATGTACACTTATGGGCATCCTTATGTTCGAACATGGTATTCGTTATGGACAGTCTGTTGTGGGGCCGCTGAAGAGGAGGTACTGCTGGCCCACCACCACCAGAGGGCACCCTGCCTGGAGTGCGGGCTCCAGGCACCAGAGGGCGCTGCCGCCTCACAGGAGCAGCCAGGGTGACAGCTGACACTCATCACCTGTGACAGCTGTCACCACTCATCTGATCTGCATCGGTATATCAGCAAGACGTCATCTCCACCTCTTTGCCGAGATATCGTTCTACCTGAAAGGTAATATCCTCAGCCTGACTGCTTGATAGAAAGCCTTTTTTTGTGATTTTTGAGTGATAACAGACTTTCTCCAACGAGAGGTGGAGGTAGCTTCCCTGCCGTGCAGATTGCTGGGTGCAGACGCACCCACGTTTAATTGTGTTTTTGTTCCTCGCCAGCAGTACCAGGTCCGACACGCGGAGGCAGTGGCCACCTGGGAGTTCGGGACTTGGTGGCTCCAGTATTCCCGGGGTCTGGTGGCGGAGGAAATCGTGTGGTTCCGGTTCTGCTTTGGACAGGCGTCTCCTATCTTCGAGCCTGCCCACACGACACCTTGTAATTTGACCTTTGATCTATTGTGTAATCTGTTGTGTTTGTTGTGCACGTTCGCAACAGTAAAGTGTTGTTATTTGACCTATTCCATTGTCCGTTCATTTGCGCTCCCTGTTGTGGGTCCGTGTACTTACACTTTCCCAACACAGTCCTTGACTAGCACAGAAATCCAATAGCAAACACCCATTCAAGTTTGATCGGGGAGGCCGTTCCTCCCAATCACGCTTCTCCAGGTGTCTCTGTCATTGCCCACATGTGCACTGAAGTCCCCTAGCAGAACAATGGAGGCCCCCACTGGAGCCCCATCTCACAATGCCTCATAAAAATTTACAATTATTATTATTATTATTAGTAGTAGTAGTAGTAGTAGTAGTAGTAGTAGTGCATTCCTCTGACAAAGTCCAGTTTATGATATTTAGCAGTGTGCAAAATAATAATTTCAAAAAGCCTGACAATTTCTCTGACCATTTTGAGTACAATTTTATGGTGAAATTAGATGTTGTATTTGTTGAGTTAAGACTGAATTATTGTTGCATAAGCATACTACTACTTCGCAAGTCTCATAGCAAGAAAACTATCAAATGTGTTACACACCACCAACTAACCCTTCATTCATGACATGGACAGTGGTGGGCACAGCTAACCAAAAAATTTGCTTTGATAAAAGATAATCAGCTAACTGAAAAGTTATCTTTTATAAAGCTAAACCGATAAACCACCCAAACATTTATCGAAAGCTACAGATAACCGATAGACTTCCAGTATCGTCTTCGGTACACTTGCAACTACTAACAAGCTGATTTTGAGTTTTAACACCACAATCACTTCTGGTAGCATCAAAGAAGACGACAGACAATAAGTCAGCACTTATGTCTTTGTGTGCCCTGCCCACTGCTGGAAGCTCGTGTTTACTACATAGCTTCCAGCAGCAAAGCAACTAAAAGGAGCAGCGAAACTCAATTCTCTACTCAATAACAGCACTGTCGTGAGGTGGAGGTCTTGGAAAATTAAAGCAGTGCTGACTTATTCTTTGGTTTATAAATAAAAATACTGATAGAATAACTCCATTAATGTCAATTCTGTCATTTGTACAAAGTTAAAATATAACATATCTTTTAATGTTGAATAATGCACTAATTCTGAAGTTTTGTAACAAACACAGACAGATGGCATTCTGGGTAAAATGTGTCTCCGCTAACACTGACTGGTTGACTCATTCATTTTATGTAAACCAACATGTTAATGTGAGGTGTATCGTGTGTTGGTGTTTACAGATAAATGTGCTTTTGTAAAATATGCCATTTTTTATTTGTAAAAAAAAAAGGCATTTTCAAAAAAAAAAAAGCTAGATAACCGTCTGATATAACCTGTGTCAAAATAAATAGAACACTGCCAACTACTGGATGCTCAGTACTAAGGAGAATACTGCCATGAACACTATTGGCCAACAGATGACACTTGAGACCGTGAAAACTTGCCAAAACAAAATTCCAGATAGTCCGTGTCTGCTACGCTTAAGATGTGTGGAATTAAATAAACGCAAACTGAATTTCAGACATATATATTACTCTGAAACAAAGACAACAGACAGTGTTTGACATAAGAAGGACTCTAATAGCAAACAGGAATCGATTGCAAAGATTTCAATTGAAAATAATGGAGGAGCAACCTGAGCTCCTTCTGGCATTTTTGCATAAAACAAACACAATAACAACGTCTAGAAACCCAGAGAATATTCACGAGAGTTTTAGGCACAATATACATAGAGTTTAATGCTGTTGTCCGTGTGGAGCCTGATCAGAGCGCCTTAAATGCATTTCTTCTGTCGTGAATGTATTGAGGTACCCATAAAGCACCTGAGCACAGCATGTCCACACTAAAACCTTCAAAATTAGTGCATTACTTTAAAACTAAAACATATCTGATATTTTCACTTTATAAAACTTCATTTGAATAACTTGTCTGAAATTAGTCTGGTTAAAATTTTAACCATAAGTTAAAAATGTATGCCTCTGGATGACTTGGGTGATAATGCCAGCATATCAGTATGGGGTCAAAAGAAATGAGCCTTTTTTCTTTTTTCTTAACAGGTCCCCCTTTGCCTGCAGAGGATAGAGCAGTTTCTTCTAGAACCAGCTCTCTTCTGCTTACGGAAAATATAGCACGCGTGCAGCCCAACAACTGTCTGCAGAGGAAAATGAAAAGGCAAGAAGTGTGTGTTGGTCCCAATATGGATATTCCAGATGATTTTCTCATGGAAAGTACGACAATGAACAGCAGCCAAAGCAGCCAGCTTGATGAGGACGCACTGGCGAATTTGGAGAGCAGCGCACGCCAGCCGAAAAAAAAGTCAAAGTAAGCCAACTTTTTATGTCCGCATTTGCTGGGTGTTGTGCGTTTTGAAATGACATTAAATATTGTTATCACCCACAATATCGCCCAAAATGACTATTCGCCCGTGCTAGACGGGCATGGACGTCGGGCCTCTGAAAATGCATACCGCCCTCCAAAAGCATGTTATTGTATTATTATGTCTGGTATTTATATTGCAAACTGTTTTTCATTGTGCTTCTTACCCTGTGTGCTGCTATACAATGCTGCTGGAACCTCAATTTCCCTGAGGGAGTCTTCCCAAGGGATCAATAAAGTTCTATCTAATCTAATCTAATCTTTAGCCCAGTAACCACCCTGCCCCAATCCCTTCCATTAGAGAAACCCAGAAGTGAAATGTCACCTCACCTTTCTCACCTGTGGACCTCTCAGAAAGAAAGGCCACTGTACAGCTGCAGGGGGTGCCAGTTTGCCAATTCTACATACAGTGACTACATAAGTAAGTATATGGTGGAGTAAGTATGATTTTTTTCTACTTCTCTAACTCTCTCTTTGCATAGCTTTGCATGAATTTATATGTTCAGTTAGCTGTTAGCTGTATATACATTTAACTGTTTTCATAGCGATAAATACATTTTTAGATTCAGATAGTATTATTTTAAGTAAATTTTAGATTGATATCTTTATATTCATTTAGCTATTTGCATAGCTTTGCATGAATTATATGTTCAGTTAGCTGTTTTTCAGTTAGCTTTATATACATTTAACTGTTTTCATAGTGATAAATACATTTTTAGATTCATATAGTGTTTTTAAGTAAATTTTTAGATTGCTAGATTTATTCATTTAGCTAGTCACATAGCTTTGCATGAATTTATGTTCAGTTAGCTGTTTTTCAGTTAGCTTTATATACACTTAACTATTTTCATAGTAATAAATACATTTTTAGATTGAATTTATATGTTCAGTTAGCTGTTTTTCAGTTAGCTTTATATACATTTAACTGTTTTCATAGTGATAAATACATTTTTAGATTCATATAGTGTTATTTTAAGTAAATTGTTAGATTGCTAGCTTTATATTCATTTAGCTAGTCACATAGCTTTGCATGAATTTATGTTCAGTTAGCTGTTTTTCAGTTAGCTTTATATACACAACTGTTTTCATAGTAATAAATACATTTTCAGATTCAGATAGTGTTATTTTACGTCAATTTTCCAATTTTACTTTGTTAGCTTTATATCCATTTAGCTATTGCTTTGCATGAAATTATGTTCATAGTGATAAATACATTTTTAGATTCAGATAGTGTGATTTTAAGTACATTTTAGATTGCTAGCTTTATATTCATTTAACAATTTGCATATCTTTGCATTAATTTATGTTCAGTTACCTGTTTTTCAGTTACTTTCAGATTCAGTTAGCTTTATACACACTTATCTGTTTTCATAGTGATAAAGGTTTCGACTGTGATTGTTTTAAATGCATTTAGATTTGGTTAGCTTTATATCCCTCAGCCCCAACCAGTCCCAGCAGAAGACTGCCCCTCCCTGAGCCTGGTTCTGCTGGAGGTTTCTTCCTGTTAAAAGGGAGTTTTTCCTTCCCACTGTCGCCAAGTGCTTGCTCACAAGGGGGTCATTTTGACCGTTGGGGTTTTTCTGTAATTGTTGTATGGCTCTTGCTTTACAATATAAAGCGCCTTTGGGCGACTGTTTGTTGTGACTTGGCGCTATATAAATAAATAAATAAATTTGATTTGATATTCCGTTTGTTAGCTTACAAACTATAGTTACGTTGCGCTAGATGAATTGTTTTCGGTTTAGATTGAGTCAGATTTATTTTCAGTCAGTTTTAGATTGTTTCAGGTAGGTTTTCCTGGAGCTGCACTCACTTTGGTTTTGACTAGGTTGGCTTTGTGTTTTGTTGTTGTGGCTTTGTGTTTTTGTTGTTGTTTTTTACAACACAGATATTGTTTATTCAAGTATGGCAGTGGTAGGTCCATGACCTATACGGGATCTAGGCGCTCCCGCCATCACGAGCCTCCCAGCTGACTGGGTTATAGCAGTGGGTAGATGGGACTCATTAGCCCTGTTAAGGCGGTCCACCTAGGGGAAGGAAAACCCTGATGTTAAACCCCCAGCCTGGGCTACTGCCCCCGTGCCTCCGAGGAAGGTTCTTTAGCCAGAGGCTAGGAGAAGGTCACTCTGATGTAAACCTACAGCCTGGTGGTCACCACAGCTGTCTCAGCTTGTATGTGCCACTGTGGAGTGCCACCTTGCCTAAAGTGGAATTGGTGTGCGTGAGCTGATCCCCACTTTAAGCAACGAGCGCAGGCGGGAACCGCATCGGACTTTTCAGCCACCAGAGGGCTTGTAGAAAATTAAAAAAAAAAAAAGGCCTTCCCACTATCCTCGCAAGCGAGGAAACTGCCAACAACATACAGTAACAAGAAAACCACTTTGCAGTGGAGATGTTTTTTTGTTTTTATTTTTTAAGTGCTTGTGCCCACGGTGACGCAGCTGTTGCTCCCCACCATTTTACGGTTCACCTTTAAAAAAAAATGCTACTGATAATAAAGGAGGCACTGTGCAGTTTCTCAAATTATAGCCACAGTAGCCTATAACGCCTTCAGTGTGTTCATGGATGTCTTGCTGGCTTCCCTCATAAAGCACCTTGCACAGTCACTCACTTTTTGACAACTGCTGACTCCATATAAATTTAACATAGTAACATACTGCTTGTATTCTTAAAGACTGATGTAAATAAAAGTCCAAGACATATTCAGTAACTTTAAAATGTTAAATTGTATAAACAATCATCCTTAAATTACTTTTGTCCAGTTACTTATGGCCCCTGAAAATGGATGGACTGCTAATTCCTAAATGGTTACTGAGATGTTTGTGTTGAACCCCTTGAATTAAAGCTAAACGTTGACACTAGAAGCAGGTCATGGTTGTTTTATTTCACCTCCACTGTGCTGGTGCCCAGAGACAGAACTTCAAACGCTGTCGGTGTCCAAATACTTATAGACCTGACCGTAAGTCTTGTCGACACATGGCTTAATGTAGAAGCACAAAAATGAAACTCAGAGAAAGCGGAGCAGATCACGTCTGTTATGACGGGATGATTAAACGTCATAAATTCCAAGTCACGCCTCATAAAGTCTTTGGTTAGTGAGACAGGCGCACCCTGAAATCTCTGCCAAACACACGCTTGGACTCATTTCCTTCGATCTCGGCTGCCAGTATTACAACAGCGGGGAGGTTGTGCAAGCATTTTCAGCATTCCTTCCTGGTGAGGGCGTATGGCTATTCCCTGGGTGCACATACAGCTTTATCACTTCAAGACGTTTATCTTTATCAGCAGTACTGGGAGCAGCCTGTGCAGCACAGCCGCCTTCTGCTGTCACAAACACCACTGCCAGTGTCAACAAAGTCACACAACAGCACACAACTGGAGCAGGTTTAAAGGGCTCCACATTCACGGGACGCGAGTGAACAGAAATGAAGACAACATCATCCCTTTGATCAGTTGCTGTCGCTCACTTCCACATCATTTGATCAAAATTTATTCACAATTCGAGTCTGACCTCATGTCGTGTTGCTGTTAAAATCAGCCACATCTCCATACACCCCCATGTGACCGTGCGCTAGCCTGTTGTGTTCCACACTTCTCCTTCACCTGGCAAAAAGCTCATTCAATCATCTCAACGAAAATGACCAGAAGCTTGTTTATGCAATAAATAACTTGGTTGCAGCTATTTTTGTTATCAATTTGCGATGTTGATTTGCCCTGAAATGAGGACAAGGACAGTGAAAAGGAAAGAGCTGACATCATTCCCATGTTGGAACATCAGTTTATCCTTCAAACAGAGCAAAAGGCAAAATCACTGCTGAAAAAAGCAGCTATAATTCCACAATGCTACATTCTTTTCAAACCACTTGAAATCAAACTAAAAGTTCACATTATAATCATATCTTGATTGTAACTCTATAGTGGTGGTGTACAGAGGCAAAATTACAACAACGATGCCACTGTCCAAATATTTGTGGACTTGATTCTAACACTGGTGGTGCTTTGTGAAGAGACTAAGATGAGGATTAGTGCGTCCACATGTGAGACCATGGTTGTAAAAAGGTGGATTGTGTAGGAGTTTTAAGTATCTCGGGGTCTTGCTCACAGGTAGAGGTAAGTTGGTGCATGATATTGATAGACAGACTGGGGCGGCGTCTGATGTTTCAAGGACGCTGAACTGGACAGCTGTGGTGAAGAACAAGCTGAGCCAGAAGGCGAGACTCTCACTTTAGCTGTCGAATGATGCGTCTATCCTCACCTATGGTTATAAACTTTGGGAAAACCAGTTGAGACTTCTGAAATGAGGCCACATCCACATTGACAACACTGCATTCAAAAAAGATCTGGCTCAATATAACCACTGAGAAGAGCAATGGTTGTGCTCGGCACAGGGTCTCAGGTGGGCTGCAGCCTCACCAACACATTGCTGTGTGGCTTGTGTGTCAGCTGAAGTAGTTGTCTGGTGAAAGCATTATGCAAGCAACCAGGCTTTTGTGGATTAGCCTTCTGAGCAGATGTGCTCCAGGCTAAAGCTATTTACTATCGAGGTTGACTAGCGGAACACGCCTAATGCTCCGCATCCAGCTGCACAGCAGAATGAGGTCAGCCACTATCGTCTATGTAGCACCATAGATGAGACTCAAATGGTTGTCATGTTGTGCTGTGTGCAACTTGTTTCTTTTTGTGTAAATTAGTATGAAATTTTCAGTCCTGATTTACTAAAGTTTTATATACGTACATTAAGAACGTGTGCAACACCATAACACTCGCCAAAAATGTCCATGCTTATTTACTAACAGCCGACCTCGTCTGTGGTTCTGAGGTTTGTCTTTCCAACCATCAAGATGGTGCCAAAGGACTGAACTAAAATTTAGTATTCAAAATGTCACTTTTGAAACCTCTGGGTGACACCACAAATATTAAAGTCTAGTTTTGGTGCTTGACATATGAAAACCTCTGCACTTTGTTTTAAATTGTTTTAATAACAAGCAAGATTCTCATATGAATCACATACAGTGAGGCAAAAGTATTTGATCCACTGTCGATTTTGCAAGTTTTCCTACCTACAAAGAATGGAGAGGTCTATAATTATTATTGTAGGTACACTTCAACTGTGAGAGACAGAATCTAAAAATAAAAATAAAAAAATAAAAAAAATCAGAAAATCACAATGTATGATTTTTAAATAATTAAGTTTCATTTTCTTGCATGGAATAAGCATTTGATCACCTACCCACCAGCAAGAATTCTGTCTCTCACAGACCTGTTAGTTTTTAGTTTAAGAAGCCCTCTTATTCTGCACTCTTTACCTGTATTAATTGCACCTGTTTGAACTTGTTACCTGCACAAAAGACACCTGTTCACACACTCCAACCTGTCAACCATGGCCAAGACCAAAGAGCTGTCTAAGGATAATCAGGGATGAAATTGTAGACCTGCACAAGGCTGGGATGGACTACAGGACAATAGACAAGCAGCTTGGTGAGAAGATACACAAGATGACTGTCAATCTTCCTCGGTCTGGGGCTCCATACAAGACCTCGCCTCATGGAGTAAGGATGATTCTGAGAAAGGTCAGGGCTGAAAGAAATCAGCCCAGAACTACATGGAAGGACTGGGGCAATGACCTGAAGAGAGCTGGGACCACACTCACAAAGATTACATTAGTAACACACAATGCCGTCATGGTTTAAAATCCTGTGGGGCAGCAACGTCCCCCTGCTCAAGCCAGCACACGTCCAGGCTCATCTGAAGTTTGCCAGTGACCATCTGGATGATCCAGAGCAGGCATGGGAGATGGTCATGTGTACAGATGAGACCAAAACAGAGCTTTTTGGTATCAACTCCACTCGTCGTGTTTGGAGGATGAACACAACCCCAAGAACACTGTCCCAACCATGAAGCATGGAGGTGGAAACATCATTCTTGGGGGTGCTTTTCTGCCAAGGAGACAGGACGACTGCACCGTATTGAAGGGAGGATGGATGGGGTCATGTATCGTGAGATTTTGGCACACAACCTCCTTCCCTCAGTAAGAGCATTGCATGGCTGGGTCTTCAGCATGACAATGACCCCAAACACACAGCCAGGACAACTAAGGAGGGGCTCTGTAAGAAGCATTTCAAGGTCCTGGAGTGGCCTGGCCAGTCTCCAGATGTGAACTCAACAGAAAATCTTTGGAGGGAGCTGAAACTCCAAACCTGATAGATCTGGAGATGATTTGTATGGAGTAGTGGACCAAAATCCCTGCTGCAGTGTGCAAACGTGGACAAGAACTACAGGAAATGTCTGACCTCTGTAATTGCAAACAAAGGTTTCTGTACCAAATATTTAGGTCTGTTTTTCAAATACTTATGCAATAAAATGCAAATTAATTATCATACAATATAATTTTCTGATTTTTTTTTTTTTAGATTCTGTCTCTCACAGTTAAAGTGTACCCACAGTAAAAATTACAGAACTCTCCATTCATTGCAGATGAGAAAACTTGTAAAATAGACAGTGGATCAAATAAATATTTGCTTCACTGTATATACAATTGTAAATAAGTAATGTTTAGAAGTAAAATAAAAATAAGGACTGAAAATGATTGCTAAACTGCAGGTTATACCTACTACAGTAGCTTCTCACGTGAAGCTATCAAGGTTCCCAGACAACAACTGATAGGGGCGGGAAAAGCTAATGCAAGAGAAAAATACTCTCTGGGCTAAACTGCCTCCTTTTAGAATGGTTGGTTTGGCCTCCGCAGTCTCTGAAGGCCTGATTTTGGAAGCCTTAACAGCATTCAGACAGCCAATGTGACATCAAGCCTGCTGGCTGTGCCGTGGGGAAAAATGTTCTTCATGAGTTTTGGCTACTTTGATTACAATAACAAAACAAACTCTTTTTCCCCTCCAATTCTAGAAACTAGGCAAGAAACAAAATATCTTTATACTGAATTCCATAGTATAGTGAGTTCTTATTTTGTATCTCTGCATTAAATCCTACTTCTTTCTCAAAGTCTTTTCACCAACTTTGATGGTTTAGTTGTCACAAGGATTACTCAAAGAGAGTGATTTTCATGAAAATTGGTGGTGATAGGTATGGGCTAATGAAGAAAACATTAAATTGAAACATACATCCAGATCCAGTGGCAGAGTCAGGATTTTTTTTTTAATCTTTCCTCAGCATTGCGAGACTGAAGTCCTATACAGGCCCTGAGGCCCATTGGTGCCTGTGCTTACCTCTGGATTCTTTAGCATCAAGCAGATGACAGTCGGGCACACGCTGATCCCAGGTCTACACATTGCCCGACCAGCTCTTTATTCACTCAGCTACCTGCTCTATATTCAGGGCTGTAAAATGAAAATTGTGAAATCCGAGGAAAATTTGCAGGGGCCTGAGAGGCATAGGGCCCCAGGAGCCGGGGTCTCGGGCCCCGTGGGATCCCAGAAACCAAATTCATTTTTATCTAATGATACATTTTCAGCATCTCCTGGAACAAAAAGTCTCAAAATTAGTGCATATTTAAATGACCCTGTATTCAACCTTTCATTTGAACCAGCAGGTGATAATGTTGAAATAACAGAATATGATGTGGAAGTAGGACCTGGAATGATTTTCCTTTTAATTGTAAACCAAATTATGCATTAACTCAGAACAATTAAACTACATGAAATTCATGAAGACTGAAAAGACTGTTACAGCATTTCAAAAACCACAGCTAAAACTTGGAGAATATTTTGAAAATCATGGTAAAATATCAATAACATACCTTATAGTAAAAAGCCACATATTCTTGTGTAAATTCCTGTAAATCCACTCAAAGCCACAGTGTCTTTTTCCCATTAAAAAGTCTAGATTAGTAAAAAAAGTCACATAATCTTGTCTAAAATCCTGTTTGAACAGCACAATGTTTATTTTCCAGAAAGAGAAAAAATCTTACCGTGTTAACCGATGGCACAGTTCGCTTTTCCCATTTCCTTTATCTTTCAGGTGTGTTGATGAAGCCAGCGACAATTCCACAGATTCTTGTACTTATCAGACCTTTTCAAACAGTCTTTCTCGCCATCTTCTCTCTGTCCGATGTCGGTCCGTGACAGAGACATGCTGCACAATTCTTTTAAAAACTGTATGCCGCGTTCACACCTGGTGTGACACGAGCGACAGCAGCGACAGGTTGCCATGTAATTCCTATGGAATGACGCGTTTTGGCGCCACGTCATGCAGCGCGACGCGATGGACGCGAATGAAGTGATGTGAGTGAAGCGATTTTGAGCGATTGGCGCGTTTGTGGGCAATATTGGCGCGATATTGCGTCGCGTCACGTCACGTTGCCCTCCTCCCCAAGTTGAAAAATCTGAACTTTTTCATCTTGTCGCGCCGCG
The DNA here is from genome assembly GCF_902500255.1 of Thalassophryne amazonica. NCBI lineage: Eukaryota > Metazoa > Chordata > Actinopteri > Batrachoidiformes > Batrachoididae > Thalassophryne > Thalassophryne amazonica. The sequence continues at coordinate 24,180,758 of NC_047108.1, forward strand.
ATGACCAATCAGGGACTGAATACGAGGTCTGCGATAAAAAAAGCGGTCCTTTTTATTTTTTTTCAAAAATAATGGATTTGATTCATATGTTTTTACGTCAGACAAGCTTGAACCCTCGTGCGCATGCGTGAGTTTTGTCATGCCTGTCGGTGATGTCATTCGCCTGTGGGCAGGCTTTGAGTGAGGTGTGGACTCCCCCTCCCGTCGGAATCTCTTTGTCTGAGAAGCTGCAGGGAGACGGCGCGCGTTGCTTTATCAAATTTTTTGAGGACCTGTGAGGGATATCCGTGTGGACACTATTCAAGAAATTCAGCTGGTTTTTGGTGAAAAGTTTAACGACTGATGAGAGATTGTGGAGTTTCTTTCACTTTAAGGACAGCCCACAAAGCGGATCGGCGCAGCGCGGTCGGAGGTGGCGTCCGTCTGGCTGTTTCGAGCTGAAAACATCCTAATTTAAGGCTCTGTTCACCCAGGTCGTCGTTAGAGAACAGAGAAGTGTCAGAAGAGGTCGGCATCAGGAGTTTACCCAGACATTCCACTGTTAAAGGAGATTTTGTAATGAAAGAATGTGCGGACAAATTTGCCGAGTCGGGTCCGTGACGACGCCCCAAATCTGTTCGTGCCGCCACAGGAAAAACACCTCCGTGTTGAAAACCATTTGTAAAATTCAGGCGGCTTTTGATGGCTTTCAACAAGTGAGTATCTGAGAAATTGTTTAACAGCTGGGCATGTTCCAACTTGTCCGTTAAGGTTTCCAACGGAGGTGTTTTTTCCTGTAGCGCCCCCAGCGGTCGGGTCCGGCCCGACATGCGAATCTACCACGTTCTTTCATTATAAAATCTCCTTTAACAGTGGAATGTCTGGATAAACTCCTGATCCCGAATTCTTCTGAAAGTTCTCTGTTATCTCACGGCGTCTTGGGTCCACAGAGCCTGAAATGTGGAAGTTTTCAGCTTGAAACAGCGAGACGACGCCGCCTCGGAGTGCAGATCGCCGTCAGGCGCCTTGGGCCGTCCTTAAAGCAACACTAACAAACCAAAATCTCTCATCAGCCGTTAAAATTTTCACCGAAAACCAGCTGAATTTATCGAATGGTGTCCACTCAGTTGTGCCTTACAGTTTTTGAAAAATTTTTATCAAACAAAGCAGCAGTCTCTGAGCCATTCCTAAACAATGAAAAAATCGATGAGAGGGTGGGCGACTCCTCACTCAAAGACTGCCCACAGGCGAATGACGTAACCGACAGGCGTGAAAAAACTCTCGCATGCCCACGAGGGTTCAGGCATGTCTGATGTAATCACATGTGATTCAAATCCATATAGTTTTTGAAAAAATAAGGTCCGTTACTTTTCTCACAGACCTCGTATGTAGTGATGTGGAGATGTCTGGAGTTTGACTGAGGATGTGAACATGTCCTGTCTCTGGTAGCCAGCCTGTGAGCAGGATTTATGTCTCTTTTGTCCTTTATTTCACAATTATGACAGAGTTCTTGAAGCGAGCAGCCCCCACAGCGGGAGCAGAGTTTTTTTCTCTTTTATTTTACATGCGCGCGCACAAGCAAATCCTCCATGAAGATTATTTTACTTATTAACTACACAGATGTGTAATAAAGCAAATGGTGACTGGTTTCTAAACACAATTATGACAGAGTTTTTTGGGGAAGAGCAAGCTGCAGCCCTGCAGCAGGGGGAGCGGAGTTTCTTTCTTTTTTTTTTCATGTGCGCGCGCGAGCCAATCGTCCATGGCGATTATTTTACTTATTAACTACACAGATGTATAATAAAACAAATGGTGACTGGTTTCTAAACAATTATGACAGAGTTTTGGAGCAAGCAGCAGCCCCGCAGGAGGGGGAGCGGAGTTTCCTTCTTTTATTTTTTACGTGCGCGTGTGAGCGAATCATCTGTAGAGAATATTTTATTTATTAACTACACAGATGTGTAATAAAGCAAATGGTGACTGGTTTCTAAACACAATTATGACAGAGTTTTTTGGGGAAGAGCAAGCTGCAGCCCTGCAGCAGGGGGGGAGTTTCTTTCTTTTTTTTTTTGCGCGCGCGAGCCAATCGTCCATGGTGATTATTTTACTTATTAACTACACAGATGTATAATAAAACAAATGGTGACTGGTTTCTAAACACAATTATGACAGAGTTTTTGGAGCAAGCAGCAGCCCGCAGGAGGGGAGCGGAGTTTCCTTCTTTTATTTTTTACGTGCGCGTGTGAGCGAATCATCTGTAGAGATATTTTATTAATTAACTACACAGATGTATAATAAAACAAATGGTGACTGGTTTCTAAACACAATTATGAGAGAGTTTTTTGGGGAAGAGCGAGGAGCAGCCCCGCAGCAAGCAGCGGAGTTTTTCTTTTTTTTTTTTTTTATTGTTTACATGTGCGTGCGTGAATGGGACAGGAGGTCCTCAAACTGGGTCCTGCAGAGGTGGAAGGACCGCTGAAAGGGGCTGTCATCCAGACGCAGCTCCTGCAGCAAATAATGATACTCCCCAAATTGGGAACGTCTCATGACGTTTGTCAGCTTTCCACAACAACTCGCTCCATGTGATCGAGGTCCGTCATGTTAACTTGACTGACAACTGGAGCCGGCGAGTGGAATGGAAGCTCCTCCTATTTGATGAAAGACCGGGGCGAATTTTCAAAGCAAAAGCAGAGCGACACACCGGGCGATGGTGGCGTGTCCATTGCCATGCGACCCCCGCGAATTTGTGGTGTCTGATTGCGCCCAGTGTGAACGCGGCATAAAGGTTTGGGATGTCCACATACTACATTTAGCTTAAGCTTCACACAAGGAGACACACAGTGTCGCCGCAGCAACCAACCAGTCTCGTTTTACGACAACTGTCACAACAGCCAGGCTTTTTTCTCCTCTGCAGATCCAGGACACTGATTTGTATCTGTAACGCACAGATCAGTGTCCGCGGACCACCGCGGTCTTATAAAACTTGCATGATGTAATGAAAAAAAAAAACAAACTTTGCGATAGACATTTTAAAAACTCAGTGACGATCACGATTACAGAGTTCAACACCAAACCTCCACCCCCCTCCTCCTCATGATGAAATCTGTGGAATTTCGAGGAGCCACTGAGTTTTCACAGCCCTGTATATTTGTTGGATTGTATATCATCTAAAACTGGTGGACTACATGTTGGATTAACATGGTTGACAAAACTCTTGCTGAGGAATAGACTCAGAGTGTCATGCTTGGCCCCGGCTCGGGTTTTAGGTCTTAGCCCTTGGCATATTTCTTTTGTGATTTTCTGGTTTTACTTTTCATTAGTTCATACTTTATCATGTTAGTCTCAGTTTGATTCTATCGTTTTGCTTTCTTTATTATTTAGTCACTGTTTTCATTCAGCACCTCATCATTTAGTTTGCAGTCTTTCAGTTATTTGTTGCTTTTCCTTGTGTTACACTTTCATCACTGGTTCATTCTTTGCTTATCATTTATTGTGCAGTTTGTATTTGTTACTCTGGGTCTTTTATGTTGCTTTAGTCTTAGTTTAGTTCTGGTTATCACATTTGTTGTATAATGTTTAGTCACAGGTTTTTATTATTATTTATCTTTTGGTGTTGCTCATCAGATTATGTTCCATTTGTTATTCATTGCATTTTCTGTTATCAGTTATCTTGTTTTATTCATTGCATTATGTTGTGTTCACTGGGTTTTGTGTATTTGCGGATTAACCGATAGTTTGTTTTGCCATTTTATTGTATTCACTTTTCTGTACCATTCAGTTACAGTTCCGTTTTAGTTTTAATCATTAGTTTTCTGGTTTTCCCCCTTTTTTTTATTTGTTATGGCAGTTCTTAAGTTTGCCCCTTTTGTTTTGTTCACATTCATTTTTGAACACGTCATGTTTCTCAGTTTTTCTGTCACCAACTTCTCTTGTTTTGCACCGCTTTGTTTTGCCCTCTCACACACTCTTGCCTTTCTTCTATCCTCTTTGTTCTCTTCACCACACCTGCTTCACATCAACCTGATTGGTTTGCTCCTCTTTAAAACCCTCACAGTTCCACAGCTCATACTGCCGATTGTTGACTCTGCTCACTTTCTCGCCTTTTGTTCTTGTCCCGTTTTTGCTCTTCTGTGGTTTTGACCTTGCTTGTATCCTCCGACCTCCGCCTCACCATTGCTCTGTACTCAGCCTGTTTTTTTTTACTCTGCCACTGTTTTGCCCATATTACTCCTTGACGCTGGTTGTATGAACTTTGCTCGTTCCTGGACCCTGACCCAGCCTGCATCATGTCTGATACCTCTACCAGTAAATTTGACTACCTGTGTACCGAATCCTATGCCTGGTCTTCTGATAAAGCTGTTTACCAATCTGAGTCAACCATGCCTGTGAGTCTGCATTGGTCTCCTCCTGTTTCATGTGTCAAGCCATCACCAGTCCTGTCACACAGTGCCTCTCAAGTTCTTGAAGCTATGTAACATCATAGATTCTACCAAATAATTATTTAGTTCATCAGTTCTGTGATTTTAAAACAATGGCAGAAGTGTGGCGTTTGTAATTAGTCAAAACTGACTATGAGCTAGCATAGCAACAAAATACAACAGAGTCTGAAACTCACTATTATTACAACATGAATAATTAGTTTTGTGCTCCTTTCTCAGAAACTTTGGTTGATTGCTTGGGGGTGTATTATACCAGTTCCTGTAGCCACAACATGACAGCATTACTGGCACCCTCCAGTGACTTGACTTAATTTTGCCAATAGCATTTTTTTTCCTTAGCATGTGTGAATCAGACATTCTAATTTGAAAAGTAATCATCTCAATTTTGCATGAGAATAAGTAAACTGCAATCGATAAACCAGAGCGCTCCAGCATACCACGTCTTTCATATTATGTAAAATGTCCTTTCTTTCTAGAGATTGACAGGGTAAGATAACGGAAAATCTCAGAGGATAATGCGGGTTTCAATCATTTATTCTTACAAAAATACCTCCTTATTTAATGAGTGATATGATTCAGGCTGGATGAGAAAACATGCCTGTAGCTTACAGGTTGAGTTCCAACCTAGTTAAATAAATGGGCCCTAATGGCCCAGTCACACGACGATTCCTGAACGAAGGGAAAAAGTAAAAAAAAAAAAAAAAGTCACAATTCGTTGAGAAAAGGTGGATGAAAGAGCTTTTATCACCGAACAGTCTGCGAAGCAAGAGTGACGAAAGAGGAACTTAACAAAACCGAAGCTAACGATCTCCACGCTTTAAATGTAATGCGCCTGGAGCCACAGCTGGAGCAGCGTGTGTCTGCATCTCTGAGTTCCAGGACCCGGCACTGGGACGGAGCTCATAGCGCCTGAGTCCTGGAGAAACTGCACACAGAAGCTGTGGAGATATGTGCGCACGTCGGTGGACCACCTGCTCTGGTTCCTCGTCCAGAACAAAAGAGGGATCATCTCCATCATCATTAGAATCCACACTGTCTGTCGACATGCTGCGCGCTCCGTGTTGCTCCAATTAAAAAAAAAAAAAGTGCGCCGTGGTCACTGCTGTATCATAGTATTATGTTCTAAGCCATATATATTGATTTATAACAGAAAACTGTCAAAAGGGAGAATAAATATAAATATAAGTGTAAAGATGACTGAATATATCAAAGCAGTAAATTGATCAGCCCGTGTGAACGCACGCACTGACTCGTGCGGTTATTTCACCAGCTGATCACTGATCCACAACGTGAATTCTGCCTTCCAGAACAGCTCTTTATATCATTATTTTGATTCATCTACCTGTTGCCACATGTACAGAAGAACTGGATTATCATTCCTACACTCATATTGTTATATTTAATACAAAATAATAAGCACATGCAGGCTGCTGCTGCTGCTGCTAATGCTGCATTCAAGTATCATCGGAAATTACAAAACTTTTTTGTTGTTTCAAATTCAGCAGTTGCTTGTGGCAAAATAATTAATTATATCCACACAAAGATTAATTCTGGTCTATGTAAGGTGCCTGAGCCCATTGAAGCTGACCTCTCACACAGATAAAAAAAAAATCCAAGCAAGCAGGCTGAGTTTGCCCTGTAATTTCCAACGGTACATGAAGCAGCAGCAGCCTCAGTGCTCACAAACTGGCTTCTGCACTGTGTGAAAACATTCAGCTGCTCCAACAAAGTCAAATTAAACAATAACGTTACAAAAACTAAACAAACGATTAAAAAATGCCAAGAACAACAGCAAAACAAAACACAGACGAATTGAGGTTTTCGTTGCCCCGCGTTCAAATTTTTCAACAGTTTAAAAATCCTGACGAAATGCCAGCTGCAGGAACAAAGCTGGGTGAAGGTTAAATAATTCCAACAAAAGTCAACCAAAGTCCACATTTCTTGTTTCGTCAGGGCTTCGTCGCCCTTCGTTAAGTGCCATGTGACTGGGCCTTAAGGGGAAAATGGTGCAGCTGAAAGCTTGTGGACTTTGCGGATGTTCAAATGAGTTTTACAAAAGAACAACAGTTTAATTCTGAAATTCATGCATTCAAAAGTCAGACCAAGGATGCAAATATTACCCCCCTCGGTTTCTACACGGGTAGAACGGAGGTTGGCATCCACTTGTCCTCTTCTAGTTGCTGGGGACTTCAGCACTGAGGAGCCACCTGCATGCTGAATTTTGATCAGGGAAATGCACCACCTCATTTGAGTCTCTGGAATTAAGTACTCATGCGAGACTAAGTAATTCTAGCAGTACCTAAGGATTCACCAAGAGAGACCAAGTACCAAAGACATCCAGTCACTGCCTTTGGTCACATGTTAGAACCAAATCTCAGAACCAAACAGTAAGACAAGAAGCACAAGGACCCTCAAGATTCAAACCTTCATTCTGTTGCAAAGATACACAAATCATCAAACATCTTCATCCCGTAACATGACTCCATAAGCTCTTCTTTTTTGTGTTTGGATGAACTGTCCAGGCTTCCACTGTCTTACATGAATTTCATTGATGTTTCTGTGAAGTTGTCTCTGATGTGCTTGGACCTGCTGATTGTGTGGGATTCTGTTCATATTTATACGGACAAGTTGGAAGACAAAGCGATGACCCAGACCCAGTTTTGCTGCTGGCAGCTTGTGGTTTTCTTTCAAAATCTTCACATAACTTTTTTTCTTCCACCTTGAGGAGATTCCTAGTTCCAGATGCACTAAAGAACCCCCACATACTAAAACTCCCAGAGCCGTGTTTCACTGTGGAGACAGTGTTCTTTGGGTTATATGCCTCACCCTTCTTTCTCCAAGCATAAGCAATGTCTCTTTGGCCAAAGAGCTCTAGTTTTGACTCATCTGACCAAAGGACACACTTCCAGTATGCATAATCTTTCTCCAGGTTGTCCTTAGCAAACTTCAGTCTGGCTTGAAGGTGTCTTTTCTGCAGAAGTGGAGATTTTCTTGGTCTGGAACCTCGCAGTCCATTTCTGTCCAGGGCTTTAGTGACTGCCTTCTTTGAAACTACAATTCCTGACTTGGATAAGTCATTCACTAACCGTGAATGGACTGCATTTATATAGCGCTTTTCCATCTACAACTCCAATTCCAATGAAGTTGGGACTAGGGATGGGTATCGAGAACCGGTTCCTTTCGGGTATCATTAAGAAATGATTAAATCTACCGACATCAATAACCTTTTTACTGAACGATTCCCTTATCGGTCCTTCAGAGTGGCCGTTGTTTTTGGGGGTGTTTGTCAGAAAAATTATAATTTCTCTACATTGATTACAGACCCTGCAGCGGGTCTGTAATCAACTTGTCTGCAGCGCGACTTTGCTTTGAACCTTGAACCAATCAAAGCAGTGATTCGCAGATCGAAGCAGTGCTTCGATCATTGCTTCGTTGATTAATTTTTTCTTTCGCTTTCCTCCACTAAAACCCTAAACAGCATATGGCTGTGAGTATTATTTACCTTTTATTGTTAAACTGACCTGTTATGGTCTTCTGAAACAGTTGATAGATGTATTTTATAACTTAAAAACGGGACAGATGCTTGCATGTCTATGGCATTTTCAATGTTAAAATTATCATTAAGCAGTTGCAGCTGTCAAGCATTTGTTGTCATAAAAGAGTCAAATGTATTACAAATTGTAACATTTTTTAAATTTATTTTTGTTTATATTTAATAATAATAGCAAGCACAACAATAATAGTAATAATAACGAATCTAATGATGATATACAAGTTTAGAGAAAGAGACAAAAACAACCTGAAAACAACAGAAAATATAAAACCAACTAATAATGAACATAGATAAATAAATACATATACATACAGAAATAAATAAGTGTTTCCTGTGAACACCTAGTGACAATTACACCTCCATTTCATCCCTGTCTTATTTAAGTTTAATGACTTTGATGTTTGTTTCGGTCAAACCATATTTTCAATTTGTTAATTTCTTCAGTTATTCCTCCAGAACTATCTGCCATGCTAGAAAACAGCTGCATCCTAGTAAGAGCAGAACAATACTGGAATGAATCTGAATAAGGAAAGCTGTTTTTATTCTCACCTAAGTGGATGCTGCACTCACTGCAGTTTATTGTCTGGAATAGTCCCAGATAGCATTTCAGAGCTTCTAGAATTCAAACATTTTCATGCAGGTGGTGTTGGGGGGTAATTTTGTTTTTCCACCACTTTCATCCCTGAATATGTGAAATCGTGAGTCACTTTTGTGCGGATTAAAGTTACTAACTGGGACTCCTGTCTTGTTGCGAGAAAGAAACGAGAATCGTCCTCCGTTCTGTTCACACAGCTCCAAACGCCGCGCAGCTCTCTGACGAGTCAAGTCAGAATGATAGAATACAGTCAGAATTAATAACTTCAAAGCAAAACACTGTTTTGTTTATTTTTATTTATGTCCAGAGATCAAGGATACAGTGACCAATTTCATATTTATTTACTTTAAGAGTCAATGAAATACACAGAAAACCTGTAAAGACTACTTTTAGTACAAAATTCACAAGAGGTATTGATAAGGGAATCGATAAGGAATCGGATCGATAAGCAGAATTGATAATGGCATCGATATCGATAAAATCTTATCAATACCCATCCCTAGTTGGGACAATGTATGAAAAGCAAATAAAAACAGAATACAGGACTTCCGCTTCCGGCGTCATGGAGTGAAGTAGTGTAAGTGTCCAGCTCTGTATACTGTTTAATTATTTCGCATTTCCAGACCCAAGTATCTTTGATAACTAACATAAAACCAATACCTAAGCCAAAATGGAAGCCAAAAAAAGAAAAAAATACACGCAGAAGACCATAGATATTGATCCCCCGACCGATGAGTGAAACGAAGCAGCTAAGGCTAAGGCTAGCGCTAGTGCGGAGACCGGAGAGGATGCCCCATCTCTGTGGGAATATTACGCGTGGAACTCGGGATTAAAAGAGTACGAGGATAGTTTGGACGGTGTTAAATCTAAGATCGATAGTATGCATCGGGACATTCACAGGGACATCTCCTCTCTGCGGGAAGAAGCTAAAGCGGATATCAACGTACCAGAGACAAACTAATGGGCAAAGTTGAGAGGCTGTTTACACTACAGGAGGAGGCAGCTAATACACAGAAGGAAATGGAGAAGTCCCTGTGTGATACGTCTGATAGACTGACAGCACTGGAGAAATCATACACACTACTGGTGACGGACCATAAGAATTTACAGGAAAAATGTTTGGACTTAAAAAACAGAAGTCGCAGACAGAACATCCGCATTATTGGAATTGCGGAGGGCGCCGAGGCTGGCAACCCCACTGACTTTGTTGCCAAATTTTTGGCGGAGGTCCTTGGGGAGGACAACTTCGACTCCCCCATTGTTATTGGCCGAGCTCACAGGAGCCTGATTCCCAAACCACGGAGTGGGGAGCGTCCGAGGGCCATCACTGCCCGACTGCACTATTACAAGGATAAAGAAAAAATTCTAAGACTGTCCAGGAGTAGGAGCAGCTTACATTATGGGGGCTCTCCTGTTTATATTTTCCCCGACATGAGTCCCGAAGTCGGACGGCAGCGAGCAGCATTTAATCAGGTGAAGTCGAAGCTCCGAAATGCTGGAGTTACGTACAGCCTGTATTTTCCAGCCAAACTTGTGTTAACAGTGAATGGCTCCAGACACACATTTACCAACCCTGAGGCAGCGGAGAAGTTTATTCCAAACACCAAGCTGAGGACGTCGGAGGGCGCAACGGGGCGAGCGGCTGCATCTGAGGAAGGAGTGTTAAATGCGCGAGGGACGGATCGAACTAAACTGCTCGGATATAACAGATTATATCAGACATTACTGGAAGGTTAAACTCGCAGCCTGAACTGATAAACCATTAACCAGGTAAATTAGTCTGCTAAGTATATTAAAGAAGAAGAAAAAAAAAGAATTGTTATTACTTGTATTGAGTAAAAGGTTTGATAATTTTTTTTTTTTTTTGAGTTGGTAACTGTTTACCTGGGTATTTATATGTGAAGATTCTAATGTTGCTAAACTGTCATATAGGCTGTACCTATCGTTATTATCATTATTATTTTGTGTGTGTGAGGGTATATGTATATAGGCGCATACTAGGGATAATAGGGGACAACTTTGGGTCCTCAGTCAAAAGTTAGTTGTGAGTTTGCCAGTCTATACTGAATAAGGGGTCTGGATATACTTGATAATTGTGTAGGGGCTTAGTGGTAAGTCAGATGTTCATATATCTCTCTGAATCCAAACTAGACTATTTTGTTTTTTGGGGGTTTGGTTTTGTGTTGTGTTCCTCTGCCCAAGTTCCATAGGGATTTTTGTTTAGGGAGGAACAGAGAGGGAACAGGGACAAGTTCAGTGGAGTTTTTTGTTTTTGTTCATGTTTCTACCTGTACCATGGTTATGAGTAATTATTTTTGGGGACCTGTTGAAATAATGAATGATTGGGTTATGAATCTTTACCAACAAGAAGAGTATGGTTAGTGACATTGATAAAAATGTTAAATCTCATAATCTGATCAATCTGGTTTCATGGAATTGTAAAGGTCTTAATGGAGCTGTTAAACGGGGCAATATTATAGCACATCTTAAAAAGTTGGGAACGGACATAGGATTTCTACAAGAAACCCACTTGAGAAATCAGGATCATCAGAGGTTGCGGGTCAGATGGACAGAGCAGGTATTTCATTCAGCCTTTACTGCAAAAAGCAGAGGCACAGCCATTGTTATCAGAAAAGGTGTCCCCTTTAAAGCATCAAAAGTAACATCTGATTCCCAAGGTCGGTACATTATGGTTTCAGGACAACTTTATAATAATCCAGTTACACTTGTGAACATTTATGCTCCTAATGTAGATGATGAATGTTTTATCAGATCATTTATATCATCTTTGCCTAATATGGATTCCCATCAATTAATAATTTGCGGAGATTTTAATCTTGTCTTAGATCCCGATCTTGACAGATCATCTCAGAGATCAGTGATCATGTCTAAATCCCCAAAAGCTATGCATGCATTCATTAACTCATATAAGCTAGTTGATCCATTTAGGGTTTTGTGTTATATGGCTGGGGGGGCCTGGCTGCCTTTTTGTTTCTGTCCTTTGTTTCTCCTTCCAGGTGGCTTGCATGTGGGACTGAGTGGCTGTGTTGCTAGGTTATCAGGACCTCACCCTGATCACCTGCGGCTCGTCAGGACTAACAGCTGAGGTGCATCTATATGGATTGGAACATGGTGGCATTTAAGACTGGAGTATGCAGTGTGTATTTGCCAGAGACTCGACCTTGTGACCAGACGGGTGAGATCGTCATCTCGGGAGCCATCTCATCATCAGTGGATGCAGAGAACGTCCAGGTTTGATGCACGGTCTGTGAAAGAGGAGGGGGTGAGGTCTCACGCTCGTCAGCACACTTCCTGAGGTACGTTAGATTTTGTGACTAACATTTATACAGTCAGTAAATGTGGTGTCCCTCACACCTTTTTATTGAGCTGTATGTTAGTCATGTATCGACTTCCCCTGCAGTGGAGTTTTGTGAACTGGATGTTCCATGCCTGCAGGTTGGGAAGTTGATTAGTAATCAAGCCAGGAAGTGTTTGCTGTTTGTACACCTTTAAGTGTTCTCTCTGTGTGTAGAGTGTGGACTCACATAATGGTTCCTTCTTTCACAGACTCGGTTTGTTGCGGCCACCTGGGGGTGTCGGCGGGGTCCTTGGGTCCGAACAGCTTCTGGCTCCGGACCGTTAGCGGTGCTGGGAGCGCACCACGCCAGACCGCACTTTGTTCTTTATGTATCACTGTTATGTATTAAATTCAGTTAGCCTTTGTACCGTGCTCTGCTTATTTCATACTGGGTCTTTCAAACGCTGGTCGGTTCTCCGAGCTGCGTCCGACACATAACATTTTGTCTCCAAAGATAAAGCAGTTTTCTTATTTTTCTCCTGCTCATCACTCTATTCCAGAATTGATTTCTTCTTGCTAGACTACAAGTATCTGACACAGATTCAAAGCTGTGATTACAAGCCAATGGTATTGTCTGATCATAGTCCAGTATTCTTCAGTTAGCAATTGGATATGGATCAACCGCACGAAAATGGCGATTTAATAATAGCATGCTGTCAGATAATCGGTTAATTGAGGAAATAAAGAATCAGATTGAAATATTTATTTCAATAAACGATACACCAGAGGTCACATGATCCATATTATGAGATACACTAAAAGCATATTTGAGAGGCCAGATTATCTCATTGAGCAGCCAAAGGAATAAACAACGAAGGGAAAGGGAATCAAAATTGCTGAAGAACTGTTAGAGATAGATAGGAAATACTCAGTTTCACCTTATACGGAACTGTTGTGTGGGCCGCCAGAAGAGGAGGTACTGCTGGCCCACCACCAGGGGGCGCCCTGCCTGAAGTGCGGGCTTCAGGCACGAGAGGGCGCTGCCGCCATGGACACAGTCGGGGGTGACAGCTGTCGCTCATTACCTCTTGACAGCTGTCACCCATCTACTCAACATCATCTCACTCCATAAAGACCAGACGTCATCTCCACCTCCTTGCCGAGATATCATACTTCATAGGAGGTAATACTCTCAGCCTTTTTGTGAGATTTATAACTCTGTTATTGTGAGAATTTGCAGGAGAACCGGTCGTTTGTGAGGAGGCTGTGCAAGACGGCGCTCCTTTTCAGCTGAGACCGCTGCAAATATTGAATGAGAGGTGGAGGTGGCATTCCCACCCTTGTTGTTACTGGGTGTACACACACCCACACTTGACTGTCTTTGTTCTTCGCCAGCAGTACCAGATCCGACAGTCGGGGACGGTGATCACCTGGGAATTCGGGACTTGGCGGCTCCAGTATTCACCAGGTTCTGGGGCGGCGGAAATCGTGTGGTTCCGGCTCTTCTCAGGACAGACGTCTTCTATCCTCGAGCCTGCCCACACGTCACCTCTGTGTATTGACTGTTATGATATTCTGTGATTGTCTGTATGTTCGTTGTGCACATTCACAACATTAAATTGTTACTTTTTGGCTCATCTATTGACCGTTCATTTGCGCCCCCTGTTGTGGGTCCGTGTCACTACACTTTCCCAACACGGAACTTTACAAAAAAAGGTTTCATTGCAAACAGAGCTTAACTTACTTTACACAAATGACTAAATTGCTGACGCAGCTTAGACACAAGTATTATGAGCATGGAGAAAAGACAGGTAGACTGTTAGCATGGCAGATTAAAGAAGTTGCAGCCTCGCGGTTAATAACAGAAATAAAAATGAGTACAGGGCAGACAACTAGTGACCCGAAGCAGATTAATAAAACATGTCTTGAATATTATACAAAACTTTATTCTTCAGAATCTAAAAATGATCCAATATTAATTGAGAAATTTTTGAAGGTCTTCAAATCCCATCTATATCTTCCGAACATAGAATGCAATTGGAACAAAAAATAACATTAGAGGAAATAAAACGGGCTATTCAAAATATGCAATGTTCAAAAAGTTCTGGTCCAGACGGGTATAGCGCAGAATTTTATAAAGCCTTCGGGGAACAGATTTCACCCCTTCTTTTGGATGTATACAATGAGGCACTAAGTAAAGGATGTTTGCCTTCAACTATGTATGAGGCTACTATCTCTCTGATCCACAAGCCTGGTAAAGATCCTCTCGAACCAGGCTCATATAGACCCATTAGCCTATTAAATGTAGATAATAAATACTACCGAAGATACTAGCAGGGAGATTACAGTCAGTTCTACCAACAATTGTATCCCAGGACCAAACGGGATTTGTGAAAGACAGGCAATTGTTTTTTAATATTAGGAGGTTATTTAATATTATTTACAAGCACGATACAAATGATCAATCTGAAATTTTACTTTTGCTGGATGCTGAGAAGGCCTTCGACAGGGTCGAGTGGGATTATCTCTTCTCGACCCTGTCGAAGTTTGGACTTGGCTCTAATTATATATCTCTTGTCAGGCTGCTTTATGCTATGCCTCAGGCCACAGTACAGACAAACACGATAAACTCTAGTCCCTTTTCTCTCCATCGCTCCACGAGACAAGGATGTCCTTTGTCCCCTCTGTTATTCACTCTTGCTATAGAACCTTTAGCCATTTCATTATGCTCTGCAAAGGACTATAAAGGCATATTAAGAGGTGGTACGGAGCATAAAGTATCGCTTTACGCAGACGATCTGCTACTATATATCACAGATCCTACAAAATCATTGACAAAAATTAGGAATATGTTAATGGACTTCGGAAAAGTTTCAGGATATAAAGTTAACTTATCAAAGAGCATACTTTTCCAATTAACTCCATAGCGAAACAAAAGCATGTTTGCCTTGTTTCCTTTCACCATTTCGAATAGGTTTAGATATCTGGGAATAAATGTGACTCAAGAGTTTTCTGGCCTCTTCAAACATAACTTTACTAATTTATTTCAACAAACAGAAGAAAACTTCACAAAGTGGTCTACGTTACCTATCTCGCTTGCAGGAAGAATAAATATAGTCAGGATGTCCACTTTACCCAAATTTGTATTTCTGTTTCAATGCATTCCCATCTTATTAACAAAAGCATTTTTCAAGAGAGTTGATTCTTTAATTTCTCAGTTTATCTGGGACAAAAAGACACCCAGAATTTAAAAAAATTCTTACAAAGACCTAAAACTATGGGAGGAATGGGACTGCCCTGTTTTCGGCTCTATTATGGTCTTGTAACATATGTTGCATGTCATTCTGGAGTGGAGCTCATAGACCTGTTTGGGAACGGATGGAAAATCAATTTTTTTCTCCTAATGGACTGAGGTCTTTAGTTTATTCAAACCTTGAACTTGGTAAATATAAATGCAAAAACCCTGTGGTATTTAAATCTCTTAAGATTTGGTCTCAAATTAGAAGGTATTTTCACTGGGATCAATGTTCAACTTTAACGCCGTTGGTCCATAATCAAGCCCATATTTTGTTTTCAGGGTTGTCAATTCAACAATGGAAATTCAAAGGCATGCATACACTTAAAGATTTTTATTGATAATGTCTTTCCCACATTTCAACAACTCCAGAAAAAGTTTAATATAGACAGCAAAGATTTTTTCAAGTACTTACAAGTACGTGACTTTGTCAGAGAAATATTTCCATCCTTTCCCAATGCACCGCAGAGTACTGCTTCAGATGATTTGTTCCTGACAAACCCACTAAGGAAAGGGGCTATTTCCAGGATTTACAACAAACTTTCACAATTAGACTGTATAGCCACATTGGATCACCTGAAAGATGCCTGGTGCAGTGAACTAGGTGTTAACATGACTGAGGAACAGTGGACTACAGCGCAGGAACGGGTTCATTCAATCAAGCAATCAATCAATTTTATTTATATAGCGCCAAATCACAACAAACAGTTGCCCCAAGGCGCTTATATTGTAAGGCAAGGCCATACAATAATTACGTAAAAACCCCAACGGTCAAAACGACCCCCTGTGAGCAAGCACTTGGCGACAGTGGGAAGGAAAAACTCCCTTTTAACAGGAAGAAACCTCCAGCAGAACCAGGCTCAGGGAGGGGCAGTCTTCTGCTGGGACTGGTTGGGGCTGAGGGAGAGAACCAGGAAAAAGACATGCTGTGGAGGGGAGCAGAGATCAATCACTAATGATTAAATGCAGAGTAGTGCATACAGAGCAAAAAGAGAAAGAAACTCAGTGCATCATGGGAACCCCCCAGTCTAAGTCTATAGCAGCATAACTAAGGGATGGTTCAGGGTCACCTGATCCAGCCCTAACTATAAGCTTTAGCAAAAAGGAAAGTTTTAATCCTAATCTTAAAAGTAGAGAGGGTGTCTGTCTCCCTGATCTGAATTGGGAGCTGGTTCCACAGGAGAGGAGCCTGAAAGCTGAAGGCTCTGCCTCCCATTCTACTCTTACAAACCTTAGGAACTACAAGTAAGCCTGCAGTCTGAGAGCGAAGCGCTCTATTGGGGTGATATGGTACTATGAGGTCCCTAAGATAAGATGGGACCTGATTATTAAAACCTTATAAGTAAGAAGAATTTTAAATTCTATTCTAGAATTAACAGGAAGCCAATATGGGTGAGATATGCTCTCTCCTTCTAGTCCCCGTTAGTACTCTAGCTGCAGCATTTTGAATTAACTGAAGGCTTTTCAGGGAACTTTTAGGACAACCTGAATAGTCCAGCCTAGAGGAAATAAATGCATGAATTAGTTTTTCAGCATTTCTAATTTTAGAGATATTGCGTAAATGCAAAAAAGCAGTCCTACATATTTGTTTAATATCGCATTGAATGACATATCCTGATCAAAATGACTCCAAGATTTCTCACAGTATTACTAGAGGTCAGGGTAATGCCATCCAGAGTAAGGATCTGGTTAGACACCATGTTTCTAAGATTTGTGGGGCCAAAGATAACGATACGTCTTTGGGATGGTTATGAGTAATTTTTTCTCTAATAGTTAAAATTTTATTAGCAAAGAAAGTCATGAAGTCATTACTAGTTAAAGTTAAAGGAATACTCGGCTCAATAGAGCTCTGACTCTTTGTCAGCCTGGCTACAGTGCTGAAAAGAAACCTGGGGTTGTTCTTATTTTCTTCAGTTAGTGAGTAGTAAGATGTCCTAGCTTTACGGAGGGCTTTTTTTTATAGAGCAACAGACTCTTTTTCCAGGCTAAGTGAAGATCTTCTAAATTAGTGAGAAGCCATTTCCTCTCCAACTTACGGGTTATCTGCTTTAAGCTGCGAGTTTGTGAGTTATACCACGGAGTCAGGCACTTCTGATTTAAATAATAGAATAAATGCAGTGTTGAGGCTGTCATTCTCAGCATCTGTGTGGATGTTAAAATCACCCACTATAATTATCTTATCTGAGCTAAGCACTAAGTCAGACAAAAGGTCTGAAAATTCACAGAGAAACTCACAGTAACGACCAGGTGGACGATAGATAATAACAAATAAAACTGGTTTTGGGACTTCCAATTTGGATGGACAAGACTAAGAGTCGAGCTTTCAAATTAATTAAAGCTCTGTCTGGGTTTTTGATTAATTAATAAGCTGGAATGGAAGATTGCTGCTAATCCTCCACCTCGGCCCGTGCTACGAGCATTCTGGCAGTTAGTGTGACTCGGGGGTGTTGACTCATTTAAACTAACATATTCATCCTGCTGTAACCAGGTTTCTGTAAGGCAGATAAACCAATATGTTGATCAATTATTATATCATTTACTAACAGGGACTTAGAAGAGAGAGACCTAATGTTTAATAGACCACATTTAACTGTTTTAGTCTGTGGTGCAGTTGAAGGTGCTATATTATTTTTTCTTTTGAATTTTTATTCTTAAATAGATTTTTGCTGGTTATTGGTGGTCTGGGAGCAGGCACCGTCTCTACAGGGATGGGGTAATGAGGGGATGGCAGGGGGAGAGAAGCTGCAGAGAGGTGTAAGACTACAACTCTGCTTCCTGGTCCCAACCCTGGATAGTCACAGTTTGGAGGATTTAAGAAAATTGGCCAGATTTCTAGAAATGAGAGCTGCTCCATCCAAAGTGGGATGGATGCCGTCTTCCTAACAAGACCAGGTTTTCCCCAGAAGCTTTGCCAATTATCTATGAAGCCCACCTAATTTTTTGGACACCACTCAGACAGCCAGCAATTCAAGGAGAACATGCGGCTAAACATGTCACTCCCCCGGTCCGACTGGGGAGGGGCCCAGAGAAAACTACAGAGTCCGACATTGTTTCTGCAAAGTTACACACCGATTCAATGTTAATTTTAGTGACCTCCGATTAGCGTAACCGGGTGTCATTACTGCCGACGTGAATTACAATCTTACCAAATTTACGCTTAGCCTTAGCCAGCAGTTTCAAATTTCCTTCAATGTCGCCTGCTCTGGCCCCCGGAAGACAATTGACTATGGTTGCTGGTGTCGCTAACTTCACATTTCTCAAAACAGAGTCGCCAATAACCAGAGTTTGATCCTCAGCGTGTGGTCGAGTGGGGAAAAATGGTTAGAAATGTGAACGGGTTGGCGGTGTACACGGGGCTTCTGTTTAGAACTACGCTTCCTCCTCACAGTCACCCAGTCGGCCTGCTTTCTCGGCTGCTCGGGATCTGCCAGAGGAAAACTAACGGCGGCTAAGCTACCTTGGTCCGCACCGACTACAGGGGCCTGGCTAGCTGTAGAATTTTCCACGTTGCGGAGCCGAGTCTCCAATTCGCCCAGCCTGGCCTCCAAAGCTACGAATAAGCTACAGTTATACAAGTACCATTACTGCTAAAGGAGGCCGAGGAATAACTAAACATTTCACACCCAGAGCAGAAAATGCAGGAGAGACAGGAGAAGCCGCCATGCTAAACCGGCTAAGAGCTAGTAGCTGCGCTAAGCTAGCAGATTCCTAAAACACACAAAGTGAATAATGTGTAAATAATTTAGAGGTGATTCAGCAGAGGGAGTGCTTTAGTTAAGGCACGTGAAGATTACACTGTGAAACAAATCGTTATCTAGTTAACTAGATCAATCTAACTGTGCAGATTAAACAGCTAACAGATACAGCAAACACCACTGTGCGCCGGAACAGGAAGTGATACAATACCGCAGTGAGAGCCAACCACCAGTAGAGGCAAGCAAGAGCTCGCAACCACATCAAGCAAGAATGAGTGACAATCACCACTTTGTGAACAATTGCATGGAAAAAAAAGTCCAACAGTTAAGGAACGTTCACGTTCAATTGCAAGGAATTTAGGGATTCCATCATCTACAGTCCATAATATAATCGGAAGATTCAGAGGATCTGGAGAATTTTCTACACGTAAGCGGCAAAGCTGAAAACCAACAATGAATGGCCGTGACCTTTGATCCCTCAGGCGGCACTGCATTAAAAACTGACATCATTGTGTAAAGGATTTTACCGTGTGGGCTCAAGAACACTTCAGAAAACCATTGTCAGTTAACACAGTTTGTCGCTACATCAACAAGCGCAAGTTGTTGATCCATTCGGGCACGGCACATGCACTCTACATTCGCGTGCCGCTCACACCGGAAACCCATTCAAATCACGGGCAAGATGAGGTCGCACTGCCATCTGATTGTATTCGCAGCATTCGCATGGCATGTCGTACGCAAGTCGGACATATCGTGCCACGCGGCCGAGGAGCTCCATGAAATCATCGGCCATGTGGAACCGTGGCCTAATGGTGCGATCGAGGTAATGTTCACACCATTGGTCAAATGCTGACAAATGCCGTGCTCCTGTCCATTTGACCCACTCTTGGCCGAGTCAGCCGGAGTACAGGTGCCACCCATGAACATCCAACACCACTCACGGGGCACTTAGAAAGGCGGGCCCAGTTGTGCAGCAAGCACAAAAATAGAACTTACAAAGACAAGCTATTTAATGTTCAAACTGATAGACTGCTTTGTTTTTGTGCAAATATTTGCTCAAGGAACCACTTTCAAGCTGGCTGTGCAAATGGTCCTACATTTTCTAAGTGCCCCATGAGTGTGTTACCGAGCAACACAAAATAGTGTGTGAGAGTGCCCCTCAACACAGATGGCATTGCGAATGTGCGGTGTGCTCCCCCAACACATATGGAGTGTGAGTGTGTCACCCCCCCACACCACAGGCTTATAGTCAAAGTGCAGCAGAGCTTGCGGACGGTGGCTGCAGTGCAATGTGATCATGGTCAGCAAAGCGCACACAGCTGGATGGTGGTCATGTCAAAGGTGTTCCACAGCTGTCAGCTGTGGAACACCTTGGCGTATCGCAAACCCACACCACCACAACAGAGATCCTGTCACACCATGACACACCAACTACTGGAAATAGTGACTTTCCAATGTAACAAATCAATCTCTGTGTCCAGGCAGTCTGTTAAAACAGTGTCATGGAGTTGGCCCACGTCCATGTACACATCAGCTTCAGTAAACCAGCATCCACACAAACAGTGCATCACCACACTTTAGGTTCCAAAATCCGACACTTTGAAAAAGCGTTTTGGGGTGACGTGTGTTGTCTCCTCTCTGTAAATCCTCTGTAAATCTAAGCCATCACTTTCAAAAGAAAGCTCAGAAGCTTTGTTTTCGACGGAGCAGGTTTGTTTTCAATTCCATTTATACACAGCATAAATAATATGTCCAGCATGTAATCGCTGCTGCTGCTGTCTGAGCATGATGTACATCCTTCCGCTGTGTGCTGCTGGATCGATCACACCTGTCTGACCGTGTGTCCCTCCCAACAGCTGGTGGAATTTTTCAAGGTTTGCCAATTTGGTTTTTATCGCTCTTTTTGCAGCCGGTTTGCTTCTTTTGCCCAACTTCATGTTATGTGTGAAGGGGCCATAACCACTAGACCAGTGGTTTTAAAACTGTGGGATGTGCACCCCCTGGGGTGCCAGAGTTCTTCAGGTGAACTGTAAACACTGTTAACCAACAAAAGAAGAAAGCAACAAAAGAAAAAAGGAAAAGAATGTATTGTTAGCCAACATGCCAGGAGCAAAATGGATACAATTTTAGTGCGTAAATCTACCAGTGAGAAGACAGAGTTTGGGGCAATGAAAAAAGAAGAAAGTCGAGGACGATCTTCATTTGCTCCTGTGGTGCATCCCTGCATCAGCCACCTGTGCGCGTCAAAGACCCAGACTCATTGCTCACACTAAACAAGAGGTGAGACTAGATGAGAGGACTAAATATGTATAAAAGTTATAAGTATAACTTTTATACATATTTATACATATTATAAATATTATATATATATGATTAGAAAGAGCGCCTGGTGGTCGGGCCTTAGCCTACCGGCCCGACCAGGCCCAGCCCGAAAGAGCGATGTGGGCCTGCCCTCCTGTGGGTTCACCAACTGCAGAGGGGGCCATGGGGGGTCGGGTGCAGAGAGGACTGGGTGGCGTTCGAGGGCGGGTGGCCCGGTGGCACGGGTCCGCGCTCACAGCCTCTGGCTGTCGGGACAGTGAGACCTGGAGAGGGGTGATTGGGAAGTACGGCCTCCCTGATCTGAACCCGAGTGGTGTTCAGTTGTTGGACTTCTGTGCTAGCCACAGTTTGTCCATCACAAACACCATGTTCGAACACAAGGGTGTCCATAAGTTGCACGTAGCACCAGGACACCCTGAGCCAGAGGTCGATGATCGACTTTGTTGTCGCATCATCTGACCTTCGGCCATGTGTCTCGGACACTCAGGTGAAGAGAGGGGGCTGAGCTGTCAACTGATCAACACCTGGTGGTGAGTTTGGATCCGCTGGGAGGGGAGGAATCCGGTCAGACCTGGCAGGCCCAAATGAATTGTGAGGGTCTGCTGGGAACAAGTGACGGAACCCTCTGTCAGCGAGGTCTACAACGCCACCTCCGGGAGAGCTTCTTCCAGATCCGGGGGAGGTTGGTGACATGGAGTCAGAGTGGACCATGTTCTCCACCTCCACTGTCGATGCAGCCACTCGTAGATGTGGTCGTAGGGTCTTTGGTGCCTGTCGCGGCGGCAATCCCCGAACCCGGGTAGTGGACACCGGAAGTAAGGGATGCCGTCAAGCTGAAGAAGGAGTCCTACTTGTCTTTATTGGCAGGTGGGACTCTGGAGGCAGCTGACAGGTACCGGAAGGCCAAGTGTGCTGCAGCCTGTGCGGTTGCAGAGGCAAAAACTCAGGTCTGGGAGGAGTTCGGGGAGGAAATGGAGGAGGTTGGCCTCGGAAGAAATTCTGGCAAACCGTCCAACGCCTCCGGAGGCGGAAGCAGCTCCCCACCAACACTGTTTACGGTGCACGTGGGGAGCTGTTGACCCTGACTGGGGATGTTGTCAGAGGGTGGAAGGAATACTTGGAAGATCTCCTCAATCCCATCGTCATGTCTTCCGAAGAGGAAGCAGAGATAGGGGACTCAGAGGCAGACTCATCCATTACCCAGGCTGAAGTCACTGAGGTGGTCAGAAAGCTCCTCGGTGGCAAGGCTCCTGGGGTGGATGAAATCTGTCCGGAGTACCTTAAGTCTCTGGATGTTGTGGGACTGTCTTGGATGACATGTCTCTGCAACATCGTGTGGCGGTCGGGGACAGTGCCTCTGGATTGGCAGACCGGGGTGGTTGTCCCTCTGTTTAAGAAGGGGGGCTGGAGGGTAAGGTCTATTACAGAGTACTGGAGAGGAGAATTCAACTGATAGTCAAACCTCGGATTCAGGAGCAGCAGTGTGGTTTCTATCCTGGTCACGGCACACTGGACCAGCTCTACACCTTTCATCAGGTGCTCGAGGGTTCATGGGAGGTCGCCCAACCAGTCCACGTGTTTTGTGGATCTGGAGAAGGTGTTCGACTGTGTCCCTCGAGGCGCCCTGTGGGGGGTGCTCCAGGAGTACGGGGTCTGGGGTCCTTTGCTAAGGGCTATCCGGTCCCTGTACAACCGCAGCAGAAGCTTGGTCCACACTGCCGGTAGTAAGTCAAGCCTGTTTCCAGTGCACGTTGGCCTCCACCAGGGCTGCCGGTTCTGTTCATTACCTTTATGGACATAATTTCTAAAGATATGTTTAGTACTGATATCTTATATATCTGATATACTGTTTAGTAATGATATCTTTAGTACTGAAAATAACCCTTTTCACTCAAAAATATCACTATGGCGCAGATACATTGATGACGTCCTCTTAATTTGGAGGGGCACATCTGATGAGTTACATCAATTTTAGAACTATATTAATTCCACTATGGATTATTTATCTTTTACTATGAACTATAATCCTCATTCCATAGATTTTTTAGATTTCACTATTTATAAGGATGTAAATAATTTTTTGCAATCAACTATTTACCACAAACCTCTTAGCAGAAATACTTTATTGAGAGCTGATAGTAATCATCCGCCCCATTTAGTTCGTAACATACCAGTGGGTCAGTTCTTGCGAGTTAGAAGAATTGTAGTTCTATCACGGACTCATGTCAAAGCAGCCTATCTAGCAACTCTGAACAACGTGGTTATAGTAAAATTGATATTGGTAAAGCATGGGACAGAGCTCTAAATACTGATCGTGCCTCTTAAGAAAAAATCTAAGTCTTCTTCAACATCTAAATTGTTTTTTTCTACCTGCTATACTCCATTTGCGGGAAGAATAAAAACATAATTTATAATATTGGCACATTTTGAAGAGTGATCCCAAACTTAAAGACATCTGTGCTGAACCACCTAAATTTATATTTAGGCGTGCCCAAAATATTCGTGACAGACTTGTTCATTCAGATATGATCAGTCCCCGCCTCAACTGCCTGGCCCTCCAGCTCACGTGCACATTGTTCAAATTCCACTAATGCTTCATTTTCTCTCATCCTCGCACTGGTAAGCAATATCCTATTTCTTCATTTATCAATTGTAATACTACTCATGTAGTATATATTTTAAAATGCCCTTGTGGATTGGCATATGTTGGTCAAACAAACGTCAACTCAAATTACGGATAGCTGAACATAAAACAGCAATCCATACTCAGAATTTAACCCATGCCATGGCAAGGCACTACAAACAGGGCCGGTCACGGCTCTCCAGCATCTTTAAAATTTTGGGGGATTGAGAGAATCATAGCTCCACCCAGAGGTGGTGATATTATTAAAAAAACTCTTATGTAGAGAAGCATTTTGGATTTACACTTTAGGCACATTGGAACCTTTTGGTCTGAATGAAGATCTAAAATTTACTTGTTTTCTTTAATAATTGTTTTTTAGTCCAGTTTTAGTTTTGTGTGTTTTGGGACAGTGTGTTTCAAATCATGAATTGATTACTAATTGAGTGAGTGTTGTGTCTGACGGATGGTCATGCCCCTTTGGAAGTATCAGGACACCCGCTTCTTATTAGTATTTAAGCTGTACCATCTCTGTCTTTCCAGGACTCTGAGGAAGATGTGACTCTCACATCGAAACGTTAGTCCCGTGTACATTTTTGCTTTCAGCACCTTATTAAATTGTCTGGCACTCAGTGGTGGGCACAGATAACCAAAAAATTAACTTCGATAACAGATAATAAGATAACTGAACCGATAAACCACCCAAAAATGTATCGGAAGTTACAGATAATCGATAACCGATAAATTCCGGTGTTGTCTATGGGACATTTGCAGTTACTAAAGAGCTGAAATTGATTTTTAACACGATCGCTTTTGAAAGCATCAAAAGAGGTAAAGACCTAAAGAATAAGCAAGAATGTTTGACCATGCTGCTCCCTGCAGGAAGCAGCACAGACAAATTCTGAGAGCGCCCACGAAATCAACTCTTTACTAATCATAATCACTTTTCTTTCAACATTCTGCCCCTGCTGGAAGCTCTTGTTTACAACAGCACTCCCACCACAGAGGCACACCAAGAGCAGCCATAAGGCCAGTTCCCTATCAATTTCAACACTCCGGTCAGGTGGAGGTCTTGAAAAATAAAGTCATACTAACTTAGGGCCCTTGAGCAAGGCCTTTAATCCCCTATTGCTCCCGGTGTGTAGTGAGCGCCTTGTATGGCAGCACCCTGACATCGGGGTGAATGTGAGGCATAATTGTAAAGCGCTTTGAGCGTCTGATGCAGATGGAAAAAGCGCTATATAAATGCAGTCCATTACCATTTCCATTTACTTATGGTTTTTTGAAAATACTGATAGAATAACTCCATTAATGTCAATTCTGTCATTTGTACAAAGTTAAAATATAACATATATCTTTTAATGTTGAATAAGGCACTAATTCTGAGGTTTTGTAACAAACACAGACCGCAAAGCATTCTGGGTAAAAGTGCTAAACAGTGATTGGTTCAGTACTCCATTATGTAAACCAACACATTAATGTGACGTGTGTCGTGTGTTGGTTTAAAGATAAATGTGCTTTTGTAAAATATTCCATTGTTATTTGTAAAAACAGGCATTTTTACGGAGCCCTGGAAGTGTCATCGCAATTGCATGTTTTAAAACTTTTATGATGTTGTAAAACGTGCACTCAATATTAGTAAGTAAGTAAGTAAATTTATTTATATAGTGCCTTTCACAGACATAAGGCCATGTACACACGTTGTCGGGTATTTGTAAAACCGAATATCTTACCCTTTCAGTTTGGGGAAAAAACTTCATCCACACTATGTCGTTTAAAAAAAAAATCCATCCACATTGAACCGTATAAATGTGTTGTAATTAGTCTGCCAAACCTTTGGGTGGCGGTACTGATTAAAAGTCTATCCAATCAGGAGCCTTATTCTCTTGTCGTCACTTCCACAAAAACTAAAAACATGGCGCCAACCTCGTTCGTGTGGACCGATAAGGAGTCGGAATTACTTCTAACCGTAGTTTTAGAATACAAAGTTAACATATATGCACACAAAAAGCGCCTGGACAATGGACAATACCAACACTTTGAGAGCAGCCATGTACCCAGACGTTTAATACTGCCATGAACACTCCTGGCCAGTAGATGGCAGTAGCTGCCTTGAAAAAAATGTCAAACAAAATTCCAGATAATCAGCGTCTGCTACATTTAAGATGTGTGGAATTTAACAAACGCAAATACACTAACGTCTATAAACCCAGAGAATATATTCACGAGAGTTTTAGGCACTAGAGTTAATGCTGTTATCTGTGGACCCTGAAACAGAGTGTCTGAAATGCATTTGTCCTGTCGTGAACGTCTGAGATTACCTTATGCTACCCATAATGCATTGCTGCCTGGCACAGCATGTGCTCACAAAACCTTAAAAATTAGCACATTACTTTAAAACGAAAACATATATCTGATATTTTCACTTTATAAACTTCTGACATGACAATAATTTTAAATAACTTGTCTAAAATGAGTGGTTAAAATTTGAACCGTAAGTTAAACATGTATGCCTCTGGATGACTTGGTGACATTGCAATTATATTAGTATGGTGTTAAAGGAAATGACTTTTTTTTTGGTCACCAGTTCTCCTTTGCTTTCAGACGATAGAGTGGTTTCTGACTGCAGAGGGTAGAACAACATGCCTATTAGGAAACTTTTAACAGGTAGGTCTTAACAGCTTTAACAGTTTTAAAAATGTTTTTCACTGTTCAGCTTAGTTTAGGATGTTATCGGTCTAAAAGTTATCGGACGGTAATTCATCGGAAGATAATTAGTCCGATGATGGTTTTTAAATTTATCTAAAAAGATAATCCGATAATGAAAACATTATCTTCAATAATTATCTGTTATCGGATTATCAGAAGTGTGCCCACCACTGCTGGCACTTATTTCTGTTTTGCACCAGTTATTTTTCTCTTTTAATTAATATTATTTATGTTAAAATGAGTTCATGACAAAAGGTAAAAATAGAAGAATAGAAAGCTTAAAAAAAACATTTAAAATGTTTCAAAAGGCTGTAAAATATGCAGTTGTGTTTTATGTTCAAGCGCAATATGTGACTGGGGAGGAGGAAAAAAAATAGGGTGACTTCATCACACCAAAATGAACCAGAGTCGTAATAAAAATACAACCTGGCTGATTTTTATGGGGTTTTTTTTTTTCAAAGTTATTAGACTGCAGCTATATGATTATTCAAAGTGAGTTACCTCTCATTTTATACTTATTTATTTTCAAAAAATACGGAGAAGAGTCAAATAAGCCTGCATTGTTCTGTTCAGTTTATATCAAAGTTTGCCTGCACATGCCCCTAAATTAAGAGTTTGGTGTTTACATTTGTTCTACAAAGTTTTAAAAAACAATAAAATGTTCACACTTTTCTTTATAGCAGTTCTGTCATTTCTGAAATGCAACACAAACAACCACAAATCAGAAAAAGTTGGAAAGTCTATGCAAATGAAAAAATAAACACCCAAAAAAAACAACAACAATAAACAAACAAACAAAAAAAGAACAGCGCACTCTTCCCAGTTTCTCCACTCACATCCACAGAAGCCAAACATTCTTCCAAGTTGTGTCTTGTTGGCTTCCCTCAATCGTCTCCTTCCAGCATGGCCATTTATTTTTTTGAGAACTGCCTACTTGGCACAGATTTACCTTAAAGTACCATTCTGTTAATATTTCTGAATGACTGGTGTAAATGAAGTCTACGAAATATTCAGTGACTTGGGTCCACCACCACCACCTTTTCTGTATCATCAAACTTTTCTGATTTAGAGTTGTAAACAAAAAAAAAACAATAAAAAAATAAAATTGAACTTTATTCATTCATTTTAAAGGTCAAATATGTTTTGCATTGCCAAAAGAATTTTATTGGTGGAAGAGGGGATAAAATTTCTCTTTGACAGTAAAGGTTGCAGACCCCTATTCTAGACCAACAAGATTAACGATAAGGAGAGGCCAGTCCAATCCCAAAACCTTAATCCATCGTAAATTTGTGGGGTGACATTAAAAATGCTGTTTCTGAGGCAAACCCTAGAAATACAAAATATTGTGTAGCCCAGTCGTCCTGTTCAGTGTTTCACGGGAAAGATAAATCTTCAAGCATTTTTTTTTCAGCTTATATAGTAAGATAAATGCAGACACTCCAATTTTTTTGAACAGATTAACATTCCTTTTTCATCACTTTTAGCAAAATAATAACAATATTACGGCTCTTGTTCACATTTTGTGAACCTTGTAACTATGCTTTCGAAGCTGCTTTCTTGCATGATTAGTGGCGTCAAACTCGTGAGTGAATGAGTAACTTTGCGTAATCCATCAATACGGAACATGCAGATTGCAAAAAAATGTGATATGTGATAGAGCTCAGATTCAGCACCCAAATTACCCTAAATCAGTTGTTAAAGTCCATGCAAGAAAACAATTTTTTTTTTTTTGACCAGTGTAATAACTGACTTGATTTGATCTGTGTCCATGTGGCAATCCTCATCTTTCATGTTATCCACATTGGTTGCTATAGTAATGACAGCTACAGTTCCATGCAAAAGTTTGGGCACCCTTGATAATTTTCATGATTTTCCTTTATAAATCATTGGTTGTCTGGATCAGAAATTTAAGTTAAATATATCATATAGCAGATGAACACACTGATATTTGATAAGTGAAATGAAGTTTCTAGTATTTACAGAAAGTGTAAAATAATTATTTATACAAATTAGGCAGGTGCATAAATTTGGGCACCCTTGTCATTTCAATACATTTAGCAGTAATTATGGAAAAAAACTGGTTTGGTAAGCTCAATGTCCCTTGACCTCCTTACACAGGTGACTCAAATCATGAGAAAGGGTATTTAAGGTGGCCATTTGCAAATGTTTCCCCTCTTTGCATTTCTTCTAATGAGTGGCAACATGGAGCCTCTAAACAACTCTCAAATGACCTGAAAACCAAGACTGTTCAACATCATGGTTTAGGGGAAGGATACAAAAAGCTATCTCAGAGATTTCAGCTGTCAGTTTCCACTGTGAGGAACATAGTGGGGAAATGGTAGACCGCAGGCACAGTACTAGTTAAAGCCCGAAGTGGCAGGCCAAGAAAATCTCAGATAAGCTGAAGCAAAGGATGGTGACAACAGTCATAATCAACCCACAGACCTGCTCCAAAGACCTCCAACATGATCTTGCTGCAGATAGTGTCTCTGTGCATCGTTCAACTATACAGCGCACTTTGCACAAAGAGATGCTGTATGATGTTGTAATGTAGAGGAAGCCTTTTCTGCAGTACATGCCACAAACAGAGTCGCTTGAGGCATGCTAAAGCACATTTGGACAAGCCAGCTTCATTTTGGAATAGGGTGCCATAGACTGATATGCATGGCTGAAAAAGAACACAGCACTCCAAGAAAAACACTTGATACCTACAGTAAAATTTGGAGGTGGCTCCATCATGTTGTGTGGCTGTGTGGCCAGTGCAGGTACTGGGAATCTTGTTAATATCCAGTCAATATCAGCAGATTCTTGAGAACAATGTTCATGAATCAGTGACAAAGTTGAAGTTGCACTGAGGCTAGATCTTTCAACAAGACAACACCCTAAACACTGCTCAAAATCTACTAAGGCATTCATGCGAAGGAACAAGTACATGTTCTGGAATGGTCATCTCCCCAGACCTGATATTATTGAACATCTCTGGTGTGATTTTAAGCGGGCTGTCCATGCCCAGAAACCAACAAACCTGAGATGTTTTGTAAAGAAGAATGGTCCAAAATACCTTCAACCAGAATTCAGACTCTCATTGGAAGCATTTAGAGGCTGGTATTTCTGCAAAAGGAGGATCTACTAAGTATTGATGTATTTTTTCTGTTGGGGTGCCCAAATTTATGCACCTGCCCAATTTTGTTTAAAGAATTATTGCACACTTTCTGTAAAGAAAAATCATGGAAATCATCAGGGGTGCCCAAACTTTACAACTACGTCATTTATGGTGCAAAAGGTAAAGGAGCTGCCTAATAATTATGCACACCTTGATTTATGCACACCTTGACTGAGGGTGTCAGTCATTTCAGGCCACACCTTCCCTCATTGCACAAACATATCACCTGAGAGTGCTTAAATCCAGTAAGCATTCAATAAATGTAGCCGTATTCTTTGACAGCAGTGTTTCTGAAATGGTCCTAATTGGGATCTGTGGTTTTGTAGTGTGCACTCGTGTCCTTGAGTGCCTGATAAGTGCTGGTTAACCTTTGCACACCAACTCAGCATGAGTAATACCAGAGGATATTGCAAGATGTAAAAGAAGTAATGTGTTAGATTTGGATCTGCCAGTGTTTGCCCTCACATAAAAACAGAAATAATAAAATCCCACTCAACCTGGCAGGTTTTCACAGAAATTAAATGGGACAGTGAGTACAAGTGAATAAATAAAAAGAGAGAGAGCAACAGCCAAGTGTGGAGCAATATTTCAGCCCAGTGAACAAGTGTCAAGCCTAGCACATCATAATCAAAAGCAGAATACTTCACTGGGGGTACAGGCCATGCCTGCATCCTGCTTATCACTGAAGACAATCAGTTTTTTAAACATCAGGAGTCTCCGCTTTATGTCTTCCTGTATATCTGAGATGCTCATCCAGTCGCCAAAACAGAAGGAGTGAGCACATAAACAGGAGGAGTGAACACATAAACAAGTGGCATGACTACACAAACTCTGCATGTCTGCTGGCTTTGAAGGAGGTGTGGACACAATTTTTTTCATTTATGTATTTATTTATTGAGGGGGGGTAACCTTGACTGCTTTCATTGTCAAATGTACTACTTTGAATTTCAAATAGCAGCGAAATAAACCAAATGCGGCAGCACGGTGGCTTAGTGGTTAGCACTGTTGCCTCACAGCGAGGAGGTCAGGGTTCAATTCCCATGGCCTTTCTGTGTGGAGTTTGCATGTTCTTCCCGTGTTTGCATGGGTCCCCGTCTTGTCCTGGGTGTACCCGCCTCGCGCTCTATGACTGCTGGGATAGGCTCCAGCCCCCCGCGACCCTTAATTGGACTAAGCGGTAGAAGATGAATGAATGAATGAATAAACCAAATGCATCCTTTTTCACAGACAGGCTGTCAGGAGGCCAGTGAAACCCGAGATCACCATACAGTAAAAGCCCATCATGAAGACTGTTTGGATTCAATCTCATGTTAAAACAGTAATTTACTATTTATTATGGATTATTTTTTCTTCTTCTATTTTTTTCTCCCCCCCCCCCCATTTCTTACATAACCAGTTATGGCAAAAGGAAACACAAACTGTAAGATTGTACACTTGAACACCCGGTACAATATTTTGGTTGTCTTATGTTTGTGTGCACAGAACTATGAAAAGTCAACATCTCGTCTGAATACAAATTCTGTGTCTGAAACGTGCCTCTGTGATCTACAATGGCTCATTCTGGTCAGTATAGAAACCACAGTGTGTTAAAGGAAGAACAATAGGGCTCTGCTGTGCCACAGTCATGAACAAGATGACCATTGATAGCTTCTAAATTTTCTGATAGCTATGCTTGTGCAAAATCACAACTACCAAACTCCAAATGATCTCCCACAGACATATTAACAACATCTGATTTGATCAGACATCAACTATCTAGAGCAGTTTAAATATTTAAACTCACTCTATACGAAATCATTTTCACAATAGTAATTCCTACACTGGGTCCAGGAGTGGAAAATGGTTTTCCTGCAAACATCTGTTGCAGAAGTGTTGGGGAGTTGATGGTCTAGTGGTTAAGCTTTGGGTTTGAAACCAGAGGATCCTCGGTTCAAACCCCAGCCTGACCAAAAAATCACTAAGGGCCCTTGGGCAAGGTCCTTAATCCCCAAGTTGCTCCTGGTGTGTAGTGAGCGCCTTGCATGGCAGCACCTTGACATTGGTGTATGAATGCATCTATGTGAATGGGTGAATGTGGGGCATAATTGTAAAGCACTTTGAGGGTTTGATGAAGATGGAAAGGTGCTATATAAATGCAGTCCATTTACCATTTCGCTCAGCATGTGTCCTTCAATATCAGGATCAACAACAGAAAAAGGGGGCAAATGCAGAGCAAAAAGACAATGTTTGCATTTGGTCTCCAGAGGACAGTGTTTGAGCTTCGACTCTATGCAGTGGGCCAGAAAATTACAAGAGTCTGTTGTGGAAGAAACAAATATATGAATCAACCATAGACACAACAGGGCCAACCAGTGCGATGGTAAATAAATGAAAAGGATCATCTCAGCTGCCTCCACTATACATATGAGGAGAGACAATGATGAAGCAAAAATGACCAACAGGTTTGTGGAAATATTTCACTATGATGAATCACATAATCACCCCAGAGAAAATGTTAATTAATCATAAAATGTCTCTGACTAGCTGGCCAACAACCATCACCTCAGTCTTCTCTGAGTTCAGAAGTAGAAAATTAAAATTGTGACATATGGTGACATAATTTGACCAAGTGGTGCATAAAAGGGGAATAGAAGTGGACATCCCCCATACTGAGCTTCAGAAAACTCAGGGGTAGTGTGGTTAAACACACACACACACACACACACACACACACACACACACACACACACACACACACACACACACACACACACACACACACACACACACACACACACAGCGAGTCAATTGAATACAAATATAGAGCAGTTATTTTGGCTCACTGTTCATCAGCTAGTTCAGGCTTGAAAAGCAGTGAAGCATCATGGAAGTTTCATGGTAACCCATGTTTGCATTGTCATAGCCTCTCCCAAGTTGGATGGACATCAGTCTGCTTCTTAAAGAGATGGTTGCGGTGTCCCTGGGAACAAACATGTTCCACCCACTGTCAGAAGCCATTGTCTGGAACCAGATAGCATAGTCTGGTACCCGGGAACCGGCCTGCTTCAGTCACAGCAGGCCTCTCACTGATTCCTGTCTGGGAGAGTCACACTTTGAAGGCCTTTTCCATAGTGTCCGAAAACGCTTTTGCCATCCTGTTGATGGGGGTCTGCCGCTCTCACTCAGCCACTGCCGTTCCAGTGAGATAGATGATGAAAACAACCTGGGAAGTGTCTGTGGGGTACAAACTGGGCTGGAGGCTGAAAGATATGAAACATGGTAAGAGGAAAGATGAATATGCACGGGTAATGCCATCATAATGCTCGATTGGTGGGAGTCGGCATTCACAGTAAGGAATGGTAGGAGGTTCTCCAGAAGACACCACCATGAGCGTGTGATGACCTAACCACAGTTCCTGAATCATTTGATTGTTACTCAGCAATTGTTCTTGTTCATGTAGCTTGCAGGCCGTGAACTTGTAGAGTGGTGGAGACTGGATAGTTCCCTGTGGGTTCTGACACTGCCCCCACAGCAGAGGATGACACACTATAGTATAATAGACCGTCTTTATTTATCAAGCAGGCAAGATTCAAAGCACTCAAGAAAGGCAATGCATGAAGTAACAATGTTCATGAGGGAGTTTGCAGAGAGGTATTCCAGTACAACAGACAGAGTTAGTCTTCATACCAGACAAATTATTCCACAAATGGCAGGCTAAACTCTGACACAAGAAGGTAGCGTGCTTAGAGATCAGGAAAGCAAATGGAATAACAACATGAGAAGGCAAGCATGGGAGTTAATTGCGTAAATGTGCATGCACGTAAACTGGAAGTCCAAGCGCCCTTGAACAGGAAATAAAACCACAAAAACAAATGCATACCAAGAGCGACAAAATAAAAGCACCAGAGGAAGTGTGCAGAGTGTGACCATGACATGTGTGTGTGTGTGTGTGTGTGTGTGTGTGTGTGTGTGTGTGTGTGTGTGTGTGTGTGTGTGTGTGTGTGTGTGTGTGTGTGTGTGTGTGTGTGTGTGTGTGTGTGTGTGTGTGTCACTGTATGCTGATATGAACATCTGGCCCGACCGACCCCTGACCCGAGACCTTAACATCTGGCTGAGAGGAGACTGTCACAAACTGTCATATTTATACTTGCAACACACCATTGTTGTTTTTGGCACTGGCACAGTGGAGGGGTGAAATGTACAACTGTTAATCAAGTTAACATGATTAATTCAAATTAAAACATCGGTAAAGGCAAATCCGCCTGCCTTGGGAAATAATTTTGTACGTTTAACTGTTATATACCACAACACGACACTGACACTGACACACCTAATGTGTTGGCTCTGTTTAGACTATGATGGATTATTTAGGGGCCTTTCACAATGCAAGCGTTGACGGCATTAGATGCATCGTGGATCGCTCTACAAAGCAATATTTTCAATAAGACACTTCACGTGTTTGACAAACTAAAGTGACGCTTCGTCGGGAGCCTGCGTTAGCACTTGTCATCAAGCTGCTATGGTCAAAGTTCAACCCAATCCAACTTTCACCGCTGTGCACTGTCCAATAGAAACGAGACAGACCAAAACACAGAAGACTACAGTGCAGAAACCACTGAACTGTATAAAAAACTGTTATACACAGAAACGTGTCACAGAACTGCTCATTTACGTATACACAATAGTTTTCTGACGAAATCCGAGCAAATGTTTAACCTCAAAATTAATTTCTGATTACTGTGAAAAAAAGTTTCTTCTAATAGAAGACTTGTAATTAAAATAGTAAAAAAAAAAAAAATAAAAGCTTCTTTAGAAACCTTTCTTCATCTGTAAATTAAAACCATACTTACCTGTTGTTTCAAATTTCATGATTTCTTGATTAAAATAAGGAACTTTGGACATTTATTTTTAGACAAATAAAATAACATGGAAATTAATTTGTACATTTTTAAGTCTACAACCCCAATTCCAATGAAGTTGGGACATTGTGTAAAATGTAAATAAAACCTATGTGTACAATGTAAATAAAACCTCAAACTGATAAACTTTATTGTTTTTGTGCAAATATTTGCTAATTTTGAAATGGATGCCTGCAACACGTTTCAAAAAAGCTGGGACTGTGGTATGTTTACCACTGTGTTACATCACCTTTCCTTCTAACAACACTCAATAAGCATTCAGTTTGAACATTAAATATCTGTTGTCTTTGTGGTGTATTCAATTGACTATAGGTTGAAGAGGATTTGAAAATCATTGTATTGTGTTTTTAATTTAGATTTTACACAACATCCCAACTTCATTGGAATTGGGGTTGTAGTAGATTATTCATATCTGCATTTCAACCAGAAAAAGAGACAATGTAAATAAATACAAATGTTTATCATTTATAATAAAAATTTGGAGATGATTTAACAGTGACTGCAGTGTGATTGTAAATTAGGTGACATAAACATGATGAAATCATTTTTTAATTGAGGCATTTCAACTTATAATTATGTCAGAGTATGTGACTGCCTTTAATGTTTTGATCAGGACAGGGTAATTTCTAAAATATTAATTTGACTAGTGAATGTGAATGTCGTGAAAATTGTGCACAATAGGGCAGGGCTTCTACCTGTGCAAATGTCTTTTGACTGAATTTTGACTTCATGGACAAGTTTAATGATTCATTCATTTAATGTTAAAATATAAAATGAAACAGCTTTTTAAAAATAATAAAATACTATATATAATAGCGAATGTGTGGCTGCTCACACTGCCATGAACACTGCCATCTACTGGCAGTAGACGGCAGTGTTCATGGCAGTGTGCCACACATTCGCTAAAAGTAACTTAAAAGGACTTAAACAGAATTTTCAGTTTTCAAATTGCCTTTTTTTTACAAATAAAAAATGACATATTTACAAATACAGATTTATTTGTAAAATCCACCACATGACGTTAGGAAATTAATGCACCCATAATGCAATGCGGCATGTGTGTCTAAACGCTAAAACCTTCAAGTCTGAGAGCGAAGCGCTCTATTGGGGTGATATGGTACTATGAGGTCCCTAAGATGAGATGGGACCTGATTATTCAAAACCTTATAAGTAAGAAGAAGAATTTTAAATTCTATTCTGGAATTAACAGGGAGCCAATGAAGAGAAGCCAATATGGGTGAAAGATGATGTAGTCCTGTTGGCTTCATCAGCCTGTGACCTCCAACACTCACTGGATCAGTTCGCAGCCAAGTGTGAAGCGACTGGGATGAGGATCAGCACCTCTAAATCTGAGGCCATGGTTCTCGGCAGGAAACTGATGGATTGCCTACTCTGGGTAGAGAATGTGGTCTTGCCCCAAGTGAAGGAGTTCAAGTTCCTTGGGATCTTGTTCACGAGTGAGGGGACAATGGAGCGTGAGATTGGCTAGAGAATCAGCGCAGCAGGGGCGGTATTGCATTCGCCCTACCGTATTGCTGTGATGAAAAGGGAGATGAGCCAAAAGGTGAAGCTCTTGACCTACTCTCACCTATGGTCATGAGGGTTGGGTCATGACCGAAAGAACTAGATCGTGGGTACAAGAGGCCGAAATGGGCTTCCTCAGGAGGGTGGCTGTTGTGTCCCTTAGAGACAGGGTTAGAAGCTCGGTCATCTGTGGGAGCTCGGAGTAGAGCCGCTGCTTCTTCTCATTGAAAGGAGCCAGCTGAGGTGGTTTGGGCATCTGGTAAGGATGCCCCCTGGGCACCTCCCTAGGGAGGTGTTCCAGGCACGTCCATCTGGGAGGAGATCCTGGGGAAGACCTAGGACTAGGTGGAAAGATTATATCTCCACACTGGCCTGGGAACGCCTCGGGATCCCCCAGTCAGAGGTGGTCAATGTGGCCAGGAAAGGGAAGTTTGGGGTCCCCTGCTAAAGCAGTTGCCCCCGTGACCCAATCCCGGATAAGCGGTTGAAGATAAGTGAGTGTGTTTTAAGGCTACACTTAGTGCAAGGTCTTTACGAGCACTAAGACATACTGTATTGCTCATTTTGTGATGCTGTGACAATCTCCACTGTAATCGACTAGATTTGAATTTTAATTTCATACCTCTGTTTTTTTTAGTTTTCAAAAATAACTTGATCAATCGTACAGAATGGTTGACCAGTGACTATGATGATGATCAAAAGATGTAACTGATTACAGCTGCTGATTAAACCGGGATACTGTAGCAACCTAAATGTCACATTTCTTCTTGAACAAGTATCAGTTTACACCATTAATATCCAAGTGAGATATGTGTGATAGTTGGCTAATGTCTGTATTTAGGCCGGTGCTGGATGACTCTCCAGATGCAACGTTATCAACAGCAGACAGTACATGTGGGTGTTGGCTGTGTAGCCGTTTTTCCTCAGTCTGACACTCTGCAAAAACACATCACGTTCTGCAAATCAAGATTCTCAGAAGTCAAGCGATGTGTTGTGTATTCTGGGCATGGAGCCTGGTCTCATTACTGAGAAACACACAGGGCACCTGACATCACAACATCTCATCCCAATGAAATGAGCAGCTGACTCTACACAAGAGAATACATGGCACACCAGTGCCCGGTTTCATAAAGCAGTCTAATGTTTAGTTGACTAAACTCACTTAGTCGATTAATCTTTTGACATTAGCCGTTGCACAAGTTTTGCGTTACCCAACAAAAGATTTTAGCCTGCTACAGATGTGGCTAATCTTATTTCCTCAATAAAACTTCAGTATCTTATCTCAAAAACGGCAGCTATCATGTACCACAACTTGATGGAACACTCAAGAACACCCCTAAGTTGCTCGTATTCCCCCAAAAGGAGAGCTTCCTCCATTTTTGGCCATGGTTATAGCAGATGGTTTGTGACAGTTCTCACATTAGCCACCGGGCATCCCTGTACAACATTGTGTGTACAAAAAAGCTTGATGGAAGTGTAGAAGAAGAACTGCTAGGCTAAGAGCTAAGTACATCGTGCTGCAGCATGTGCATTCATGTGTGCCTGTAAATGTTAATAAAGCCAGTTAATGAAACAAAGGCTGGATAGTTCATGACAACTACCAACATGGAAGTCAAGAAAACTCTTGGCAACAGCGCTCACGAGGACTGTTCCTGTGAAAATCGCCGACTAACATAAGACGGTTAACCTACAAGTTTAGCTGTCGACGCGACACGATTCGACGGATAATGTTGGGCGACTAGCCATGGTCGACTTGTAAATTTAATAGACTAAAAGATTAGACTGCTTTATGAAACTGGGAGCAGGACTAACAAAACTACCATTATGCTAGCTGCACACAAAACTGAGCCCTTCCGCCGCAGATGTACCAGCAATAAATAGTATGAAGATGATAAAAAAACAACCTCAAATGTCCTCAAATCTGACCTGTCACTATCAAACAGAAGCTGTTTTAATTATTCTGTCAGAAAAACAAAACCCATTTCCATCATTTATGAGTGGGTGTAGGAGTGCGGGGACACGTGTAGGAGTGTCTGGACAGGTTCATGTCCACTTGTCTGTCTGAAACACACTTCCATCTGTACAGGCATGATGAGAGAAAAACATGCAGCACCGTTAAATCTCAGTAATTTAAAAACCTTCACTACAGTCTGATCTGTAATTGTATTTGGACACTGACCCCCCCGTGTCTCTGCACACCACAGTAGTGGAGATGGAATGAAAAAATCAGGATGTTGTGCAGACTGCCATTTTTACACACAGTCCATGTTCAGAGGCAAGAAGTAATTGTACAAACACAACTGTCAATATGAGGATTAAATCATCACTTTTACAGCTGGTCTTTTTAAGACAAGTCAGAAGATGGACACATGAAGAGTCAAAGTCACTGAATGCGTCCTGGACTTCACCAAACATTCAGAAATACAAACAGTATGGTAAATGTGTCTGGAGGATGCAGTTAAAAAGAACAAAAAAAAAACACAAAGTGATAATGAAAGGAGACAAGTGAAGGAAGAAGCCACCAAGACACTCTACTCTAAAGGAGTTATACAAATCTATGGTTGTGAATGGAGAAACTGTGCACAGTTAAAACGTTTTTTCTGATACATCAGCATGGTGGCTTAGTGGTTAGCACTGTTGCCTCACAACAAGAATGATGTGGGATCGCTTCCCACTTACCTTGTGTTTGCGTGGGCTCCCTTCAGGTGCTCAGGTGTCCTCCCACATCCAAAGACATGCCAGTTAAGTGATATGGAAGCTTAATATTGACTGTAGGTGTCCATGTGAGTGTGAAAGTGTTTGTTTGTATTTGGCCCGGTGAGCTGGCATCTTATCCAGGGTGTACCCCGCCTCACGCCCTGTGACTGCTAGGATACGCTCCAGCGTATCCTCTGACATGCACTGTGGCAGCTGTCAGGGTTTTCTTTTTTTGCTCCATATACAGTTGTGGTTGGAAGTATTATGGTAATTTGGGGCTTTGAAAAAAATGTCTGAACTGTTCTTTTGGCAGGGTGGAATGCTTGTACAGAATACATCCTGAATGAGTTTAAATATAATGCAATCTTAAAATACCTTCGGCCGTATCAGAATCAGAATCAAATTTACTGCCAAGTAAGTTCTCACATACAAAGAATTTGATCTGGTGCTGTTGGTGCATAAACAGCAATAAAAAAGAAAAGGAGAAAAAAAACACTTCTCTAAAAAGTAAAAGAGTCAAATAGGCAAAACTATGTTCAGTCTTAAATAAATACTAGCTGTGTTGTTCTATGCACAGGTAATAGAGATGAATTTTAGCCGTGTCAGTGTATATTTCATGTCAATTTAGTTAAGGTATACTAAGTTGCATTGTATTGTGTGCATGTTGTCATCATTAATATTCAGAGCAATTTGTGACATTCATGAGACTGAAATGAATGATGATAAAAAGGTGATAGCATTTATATTGACGTATAAATGATACGTCAATATGATTGGGTAAACACGAAAGAATAAATAGCAATACACCCTTTTCGCAGACGGGTAATATTTTCATACCACCCAAGTAATCAGCCAATCCGGACAGCGGAGCGGCACCACGACAAAGAGGCGTGGTCAGAGGAACTGTGAAATACTGGTGAGTCACTATTAATAATTTCTTACGTGTCCAACCTCGTAGGTTGATCGATAAAATTAAATTTGTTAGTTCTAAAAGCCATCATAATTATTTATAGGAAAATGTTCTATTTTCTATTTTTTTTTAACTTTGAGTGTTTACACAGGAGAGAAAAGTGAGAAAATGTTAATGCCTGTTTGAGAAAAGTATATAAATTGTGTAGTGAGGAGTTTTACAGCCTTAAAACATCTATAATAATTGTAAAAAATAACACTGACTACTTTGCAGATTTCGCCTATGGCGGGTTATTTTTAGAACGTAACTCCCACGATAAACAAGGGACCACTGTATATGATAAAATCGTTATCAAGTTGTTCACCTATGAATATGGCTTTTTACACCCTTCAGAAAACCATACAACATTTATCATTTATAGGTATATGATAAAATCGTTATCAAGTTGTTCACCTATGAATATGGCTTTTTACACCCTTCAGAAAACCATACAACATTTATCATTTATAGGTATACGATAAAATAATTATCAAGTAGTTTACTAATGAATATGGCTTTTTACACCCTTCAGAAAACCATACAACATTTATCATTTATAGGTATACGATAAAATCATTATCAAGTAGTTTACTAATGAATATGGCTTTTTACACCCTTCAGAAAACCATACAACATTTATCATTTATAGGTATATGATAAAATTGTTATCAAGTTGTTCACCTATGAATATGGCTTTTTACACCCTTCAGAAAACCATACAACATTTATCATTTATAGGTATATGACAAAATCGTTATCAAGTTGTTTACCAATGAATATGGCTTTTTACACCCTGAAGAAAACCATACACCCTGAGGCCGAAGGCTGAAGAGTGTATGGTTCACGGCAATGCTGTGGGATATATAATGTTCTTAGTGTCTCTGCAGATGTTTCCTCAGCTCTATTACATTTCATCCGTTTAGCACCTGGAGTTGTACAACCTAAAGCCCCTCACTTTTTGGGAGGCATATCGACAGTATACCAGTCTGCATGCCATACACAGCAGGTACATTTTAAGTCAAAAACGCGTGCCTTAACTCACACGGGGCAAGCAGTGGCTGGTTCAGATTCTAAAGTACACCCTAGCCAGCCACTACTACACAGTAAGTAATGTTTGATGCTTGCTACCTGATGTGAGTACCATGTGAACTGTGAAAATAAGGGCTCCAGTGGGCGGGTCATGATTCTAATATACAAGGCTGACCATGTGTGTGTGTGTGTGTGTGTGTGTTTGCGCACGTATGCGACCAATCTGTACTTTGTGGAGGGGGGGGGGGGGCAAGGTAAATGGGGTCTCTCACATTATTCATTAGTCTAACTGCTGCTGGAAAGAAGCTGTTTTTGTGTCTTGAGGTTTTAGTCCTGATGGACCTCAGCCATCTTCCAGAGGGGAGGGTGAAAAAAAGCATTGTCTTCTTTATAACTGGAGTTGTTGAATTGGTATACAAGTACAAACTATACATATATATATACATATATATATACATATATATATATATATATATATACACACACACGAGGTCTGTTAGAAAAGTATCTGACCTTTTTATTTTTTGCAAAAACCTGATGGATTTGAATCACGTGTGCTTGCATGAGCCAACCTTGAACCTTCGTGCGCATGCGTGAACTTTTTCACGCCTGTCGATTGCGTCATTTTCTGGTAAGTAGCCTTTGTGTGAGGACGTGTGTAGCGTTCTTGGCGGATTTTCATTGCAAGTAAAATGGCGGAACGACTGGAGCAGCACTGCATCAAATTTTGCCAGAAACTGGGCGACAGCCAGGTGGAAACCATTCAGAAGATTCAGACGGCTTTCGGTGACGATGCTATGGGCATCACACAGATTAAGGAGTGTTACAACCGGTTTAAAGGCGTCCGCACAACAGTGGAGAGCGAGCCACGCTCTGGTCGGCCATCAACATGCTGAAATGACCAGATCATTTCCAAAGTGAAGGCTGTGGTGATGCGGGACCGTCTAGTCCGTGACTATCTGAGAAATTGCAGAAGAGGTGGACATCAGCACTTTTTCGGCACATTCCACTGTGACAGAAGATTTTGGTCATGAAAAGAGTGGCAGCAAAATTCGTGCCGAAGCTGACGGCGGAGCAAAATCACCTTCGTGTTGAAGTCTCAGAGGACATGCTGGACTCCGAAAAATGATGCCCACCTCTTCCACAATTTCTCGGAGAGTCACACGACTGAAAATTCACCAAAAGCTGTCTGAATCATCCGATTTGCTGGGAGAAGGCTGATCTGAGACAGAAGCACTGGCTTGTTGTTGTGTCATTAGCTGCCAGTGTACTGGAGTCAATACTAAAAGTTATTGGTTAACTTCCACCAAATTTTTTAGGGGTTTATCGGTTTAGCTTTATACAAGTTAACGTTTCAATTAGCAGATTAACGGTTATCGAAGCTAACCTTTTGGTTAGCTGTGCCCACCACTGCATAAGATATTCCTCATCTGAGTCTCCAGAGAGAAGGAGATGGGCTGGTTGTCTGCCTGGGTGGTTGCTATCCATGAGTTGAGGTGGTTAGGTGGTGTGACCTGACCCCAGTTAGTGCTGGGTGGATAGACACAAGTATCAAGTCTGCTAGCTTAATTAAATCACAATTTCTCTGAATAGCATGGAGCCAACGAGAGACAGAAAATTTATTAACAGTTCCAAAAAAAATTGAAAATATAAATCCTGTTGTGTTAATGAGCAACTAGCATCAAATTTCAAAGGCACAACACACCCACTGGCACACTCCCTGTGATTAGCAGAGAAAGCACAGGCATGACTGAGTGAGTATATGAGTGAGTGCCAAGATCTGAAATATGTTCTACCAGTAACACCACAAAAAAAAAAAAAAAAAAAAAGAGTATTTAGCTCTGAAATTTTGGCTTCTAATAGACAAAGGTGAGGATTAGTGAATGTCCTACTCAAGGCAATGCTGCAAGTTTCAGTTATTCGTTTATACATTCGTTTAAATAAGAATGTTCACACAGTGAGGCACGTCTGTGTTTCTTCAGGCAGGTACATGTATTGTGTGAATACATACAAGTACGTACATACAGTACAACATAATACATACAGTTGCATAACTTGTGTGAAGCACCTTGAGGCAACCTTTTTTGTGATCTGGTGCTTATAAATGAAAATAAATTGAAATTGAAATTACATGTAGGGTTCTTGCCTGTATGTGATTTCAGACCCGTATCCCTCTTCTTCAGCAGCCATGCCTTTTGGTGCAGCAAATAACTGAAAAAATCCTTCAAATGGTGATGCAAGCACAAAATTTAGCACAAATGCACCTTAGACATTACCCTTTTGAAAAGGCACTTGAATTTTCAATAAGCAGCCAGGTAGGGGTGAACTGAAGAATTACACAGAAGTCAAAATTAAAAGATGCTGCAATCATATTGAAAACTACACCACATTATTTGTCAGATCACAGAGATTCCAAAAAGGTGTAGTTTGGACTATCTGTGACTGAATGTTATGGAGTTACAGGGTAAAAACAGCAGGAATGTGACAAAGGTCAATTTCAGTTTGTACAGGGGTCAAAAGTTAAAGTTGCTCTAATTTTGGAAAATATTAATGCAAATCATTGGTTGAGTTAACAGGGCATTAAAAAGGAATAGTTTGCATCATGTGTCATGCTTAATTATCATGTTGCGGGGTCACATTAATTATCATGTTGTGGGGTGTGTGTGTGTGTGTGTGTGTGTGTGTGTGTGTGTGTGTGTGTGTGTGTGTGTGTGTGTGTGTGTGTGTGTGTGTGTGTGTGTGTGTGTGTGTGTGTGTGTGTGAGAGCTGGGGGAGGTGATGGTCTAGTGGTTAAGGTGTTGGGCTTGAGACCAGAAGATCCTCAGTTCAAATCCCAGCCTGACTGGAAAATCACTAAGGGCCCTTGGGCAAGGTCCTTAATCCCCTATTGCTCCCGGTGTGTAGTGAGAGCCTTGTATGGCAGCACCCTGACATCGGGGTGAATGTGAGGCATTATTGTAAAGCGCTTTGAGCATCTGATGCAGATGGAAAAGCGCTATATAAATGTAGTGCAATTACCATTTATTCACATATGTCACATGTCATAGAATCCAATGGACATTGACATTGTTTAACATTTACTTTTCAGACCAAGCACTCAACACAGTCAGTTTTTACTGAAACTGGAGCACCTTTAACGTTTGACCCCTATACAAACTGAAACTGACCTTTGTCACCATTTTTGCTATTTTTTTTTACCTCATAACTTCATAAACTTCAGTTATAGATGGTCCAAACTATACCTTTTTGAAATCTTTATGATCAGACAAATAATATGGAATATCTTTCAATATGATTGGAGCATTTTTAAACTTTGACCCTTACCTGGCCACCTATTGAAAATTCAAGTGGACACTGCTTTTTCAAAAGAGTAATGTCTAAGGAGTATTTGTGCCAAATTTGGTGCTTCTATCACCATTTTAAGGATTCCTCTGTAAATATTCTCTTACCCGCTGCACCATTTGTAAAGTGTGCAGAATGTCTTTCTGTACTGTCTTCTTGAAAACTGCATGGACATCCCTGCAAAAAATTGGGCTTGTAGAGCAGACAGCATAGCAGACAATGAGCTGGCCTGCCAATGAAGAGATGGGTTCAAATCCCAATCATGCCACCTGTCTGTGTCCTTAGACAGGACACTTAATCTGCGCTGCCTCAGTCCACCCAGCTGTAAAATGGGTAATGGCCTTGGCTGGGGAAGTAAATGTGAGGCATCACTGTAAAGTGCTTTGAGCAGCTGCTAGATGGACAAGTGCTGCAGAAATGCAGTACTATGGAGGCTGTGTTGCTGTTCACATGGTTCTGGGAGACACTAAGGCCACTTTTGCTTGTAACAGGTTTTTGCAGTAGAACTGTGGTTCGTACGTAGACTGCACATATTCTGGTTCCTCAGCAAGACTGTGATGCAACTTTGTAGGTTGCCGGGCACACAGCACTCATAACTCCGGCGACAGACTGTGCATGAATGAACTGATGGTCCTTCACAGTCACTGTGCATGTGCAGAGCAGGTGGCTCTGTGGGAGACGTGTTCAGCTCCTGATATTGTTATGTGTCGGACGCAGCTCGGAGAACTGACCAGCGTTTGAAGGACCCAGTATGAAATAAGCAGAGCACGGTACAAAGGCTAACTGAATTTAATACATAACAGTGATGTGATACAAAACAACAAGAGAGTGTGCGG
This sequence comes from Thalassophryne amazonica, assembly GCF_902500255.1. Lineage (NCBI taxonomy): Eukaryota > Metazoa > Chordata > Actinopteri > Batrachoidiformes > Batrachoididae > Thalassophryne > Thalassophryne amazonica. The sequence goes on from NC_047108.1 coordinate 24,225,701, forward strand.
TCTGGCGTGGTGGTGATACGGTGCGCTCCCAGCAGCGCTAACGGTCCGGAGCCAGAAGCCGTTCGGACCCAAGGACCCCGCCGACACCCCCCAGGTGCCCGCAACAAACCGAGTCTGTGAAAGAAGGAACCATTATGTGAGTCCACACTCTACACACAGAGAGACCACTCAAAGGTGTACATAAACAGCAAACACTTCCTGGCTTAATTACTAATCAGCTTCCCAACCTGCAGGCATGGAACATCCAGTTCACAAAACTCCACTGCAGTGGAAGCCGATACATGACTAACGTACAGCTCAATATAATAAGGTGTGAGGGACACCACATTTACTGACTGTATAAACGTTAGTCACAAAATCTAACGTACCTCAGGAAGTGTGCTGACGAGCGTGAGACCTCACCCCCTCCTCTTTCACAGACCGTGATCAAACCCTGGACGTTCTCTGCATCCACTGATGATGAGATGGCTCCCGAGACGACGATCTCACCCGTCTGGTCACAAGGTCGAGTCTCTGGCAAATACACACTGTATACTCCAGTCTTAAATGCCACCATGTTCCAATCCATATAGATACACCACAGCTGTGAGTCCTGACGAGCCGCAGGTGATCAGGGTGAGGTCCTGATAACCTCAGCAACACAGCCACTCAGTCCCAAATGCAAGCCACCTGGAAGGAAAAACAAAAGACAGAAACAAAAAGGCAGCCAGGCCCCCCAGCCATACAACAGATATATGTAGATCAGGGTTCAATTCTAGGTGTGTGTGCTTCAGATGACCTGCCTGTGTCCTTGGTCACTATATTTCCTCTGTGTTACCCCCGTCCAGCCAGCTGTAAGTGCGCACCAGCTTTGTTTGGGGAAGTAACACTGTAATCAATAAAATCCACGGGAAGCCCCCTGCTGTATCCCAGACTAAACTCTGACTTCAGCGCTTTGACACTTCAGTTCTCTGAGGCATGAAGGACCTGTGAACTTGCACAACACACAAACGCACACACACACTGTGATCATTTTACACTTGTGAGGACTCTCACTGACAGATTGCAATCTGCAGCCCTGAAGCATCGGGCCCTCATTTTAATGTCGGCACAATTCAAACCTAAACACTCAAACAGCCCTGTGAAGAAGACTGAATGTCCTCACACTAAACATCAAACATTTTCACACAGAGGACAGAGAAATACACACACAAGACACAGTACACCCACCCAATGCATATGTATTAAGAAAATACAACAGCTTTGATATTTCCTATGTAAATCCTTTCAACTGCTCCCTTGTTTTCACCTAGGGTCGCCACAGCAGATCACAGGTGGATTTTCATGTTGATTTGGCACTAGTTTTACACCTGATGCCCTTCCTGACACAGCTCCACATTACAGGGAGAATGGGCAGGGATGAGTTTTGAATCGGGAACCTTCCGCACTGAAACCAAGCGTACTTGATAGCTTGGCTACCACCCTTGCGTCACTGTACTTACAGTAGTAGTGTGCAGTATTTGGTGTGTACAGGACAGACAGCTTATCTTTGGTCCCTGACACATGTTGTGTGGATGGGATGGACCACGTGTCTTCACGGCCTGCCAAACACCGTGTGGATGGGACGGACCACGTGTCTTCACGGCCTGCCAAACACCGTGTGGATGGGACGGACCACGTGTCTTCACGGCCTGCCAAACACCGTGTGGATGGGATGGACCATGTGTCTTCCCTTTCTACCACAGGCTGTCTGGACAGGATGGACAGCTCATCTTCGTTCTGGGGGGAACACTCAGTAGTAATAGTAAGTGGAATGGACTGCATTTATATAGCACTTATCCATCTATATCAGAGAGCAACTAGGGGATTAAGGACCTTACCTAAGGGCCCTTAGTGATTGTCTAGTCTGGCTGGGGTTTGAACTGAGGATCCTCTGGCCTCAAGCCCAACACTTGAATACTAGACCACCACCTCCCATGTGTGCTGTGTATTTACTGTGAGAGCCACACCACAGCACCACACATGTCTAAGACTGGAATCATGCCACCAGTCCACTGCTGGCAGAAGAACCAAACATACAGGCTTTGAGGGTTTCCATGTCGACAGTATGCAGCTCCCCACACAAAGCAAGTCAACGTTTGAGGAGCCAAAATACACAATCTCTTTGCAATGAGGTAAACTACTAACACCACCATGCTGCCCAGAAGACAAACAATCACTAAATTTTAGAGGAAACATCAAATCAGTGATGACCTGCAAACTGATGAGTTCTACGGTTACTGAATACAAAATGTAAATACAGGAAATCTGACATTTATTTTGTAGAATGTCCCATTTTTTCAGTCCTTTTAAATACCGTATCTCCTGCAGAAATCAAAACACATTTACTTCCTGATAACTGATGACAGGGACGACATGACAAGAGATTATGAATACTGAACTCTCATCATCAAGAATGACAGTGAATTTTCCTGACCTGATGTAATGAAGATGTTGCAGTGATGAGCCTGAACACTAGAGGTGTCGGAAAAAATCAATTCACGTCCGAATTGCGATTCTTATTTATTACGATTCTGAATCGATCCAAAATGTCCAAGAATGGATTTTTTAAAAGCATTTTTTAAACATAATCTTGCTTACTCGCTGCGTGTACTGTTTGTCAGGCAACAGCTTCCGTACCACAGCATCCCCGCGAGGGGGGAGGGGGGTTCCAGTGTGCTTCAAACACTCGCGCACTGCAGAGTTCAGTGGCTGTAGCTTAGCATGGCGGATGAAGAGCTAATTCAGCCAGCACCGTCTTTGCTGAAGGCAAATGTTTGGGCGCATTTTGGATTTTATTATTTGCTGCGTAAGAAGGAGCTTGACATGACTTATGTAGTGTGCAGAATCTGCAAAATGAAAGTCAAGTACTTCGGAAACACTTCAAATCTGCAAGCCCACATGCTACGCTATCACCTGGAGCTAAAAGAGGGGAGCAGCGGTCTCTGCCGACTACTGACCAGCGCTTCGCTAAACTGCCAGCCAACTCCGAACAAGCAAAGCAGATAAGTAAATTTACATCTAGAATCACTTAATTAACCTTGTAAAGCTGCATTTTCTTAAACATAAACATTTTTAAGTAATATAACTATTTCTCAGAGCTCTTTGAATCGAAAATCGATTCTGAATCGAATTGTCACCCTAAGAATCTGAATCGAATTGAATCGTGAGTTGTTGTACGATTCACATCCCTACTGAACACACTATGTGTATATATACAGTGGGGTAAAAAAGTATTTAGTCAATCGTGTATATATACAGTGGGGTAAAAACGTATTTAGTCAGTCCCTGATTGTGCAAGTTTTCCTACTTAGAAAGATGAGAGAGGTCTGTAATTTTCAACATAGATACACTTCAACTATGAGAGACAAAATGAGAAAAAAAAAATCCAGGAAATCACATTGTAGGATTTTTTTTTACAAATTTATTTGTAAATTATGGTGGAAAATAAGTATTTGGTCAATAACAAAAGTTCAACTCAACACAGGTTTGCACACACTGTAGCTGGTATTTTGGCCCATTCCTCCATGCAGATCTCCTCTAGTGCAGTGATGTTTTGGGGCTGTCGCTGAGCAACATGGACTTTCAACTCCCTCAACAAATTCTCTATGGGGTTGAGGTCTGGAGACTGGCTCGGCCACTCCAGGACCTTGAAATGCTTTTTATGGAGCCACTCCTTCGTTGCCCGAGCGGTGTGTTTGGGATCATTGTCATGCTGGAAGACCCAGCCACATTGCATCTTCAATGCTCTCACTGTTGGAAGGAGGTTTTGGCTTAAAATCTCATGATACATGGCCACGTTCATTCTTCCCTTAACACAGATCAGTTGTCCTGTCCCATTTGCAGAAAAACAGCCCCAAAGCATTATGTTTCCACCCCCATGCTTCACAGTATGTTGTTCTTGGGATGCAACTCAGCATTCTTCTTCCTCCAAACATGACGAGTTGAGTTTTTACCAAAAAATTCTATTTTGGTTTCATATGACCACATGATATTCTCCCAATCCTCTTCTGGATCTTCCATATGCTCTCTGGCAAACTTCAGACGGGCCTGGACACTTAAGCATGGGGACACACCTGGCACTGCAGGATTTGAGACCCTCTCTGTGTAGTGTGTAACCTTTGTTACTTTGGTCCCAGCTCTCTGCAGGTCATTTACCAGGTCCCTCCGTGTAGTTCTGTGATTTTTGTTCACCATTTTCATGATCATTTTGACTCCACAGGATGACATCTTGCGTGGAGCCCCAGATCGAGGGAGATTATCAATGGTCTTCTATGTCTTCCATTTTCTTACAATTGCTCCCACAGTTGATTTATTCACACCAACCTGCTTGACTATTGTAGATTCACTCTTCCCAGCCTGGTGCACATCTACAATTTTATCCTGGTGTCCTTTGACAGCTCTTTGGTCTTGGCCATGGTTGAGTTTGGAGTCTGACTGTTTGAGGCTGTGGACAGGTGTCTTTTATACAGATAAGTTCAAACAGGTGCCATTAATACAGGTAATAGGTGGAGGACAGAAGAGCTTCTTAAAGAAGTTACAGGTCTGTGAGAGCCAGAAATCTTGCTTGTTTGTGGTTGACCAAATACTTATTTTCCACCATAATTTACAAAGAAATTCTTTAAAATCCTACAATGTGATTTCCTGGATTTTTTTTTCTCATTTTGTCTCTCATAGTTGAAGTGTGCCTATGTTGAAAATTACAGACCTCTCTCATCTTTCTAAGTAGGAGAACTTGCACAATCAGGGACTGACTAAATACTTTTTACCCCACTGTGTGTGTGTCTGTAAGTTTTTAATTTTTCAGCTTTATGATGAAATGTTTAGAGAAGGATTTTTACTTGAAAGTTCAGTTATAATTTGCCAGAAGACACATCAGAGATGCAAGCCTGAATTTGATCTGTTTTGTTGAAAGGAAATTCTTCTCTGCTCCACCCCACTATGAAGCTGTGAGTGGTTCTTCAAAATGCAAAACTTGGATTATGTACAATTTTTCCAGTTGCAGCTACACAAGCCTATAACTTCTTCAGAGTTGTCTTGGTGTCACTCAGCTTTTGAGAAATGTCTACTACACAAAGACTTACCATATGGTACCATAATGTTTATATTTCCTAATAACTGAGGTAAATGTAGTCCAAGACACAATCATCCATCCATCCATCCATCCATCCATCCATCCATCCATCCATCCATCCATCCATTTTCTATATTGACAGGACAAGACAATCAGTGTCTTGGAAATGTTTAGGCATCCATCCCCTGACTTGTCTGAGTAAGACTTGATGTAAAGGTCATGGTCTATATGTATAAGGGTGCACTTATTATGCACACCATCATTTTGGCTTTTATATTTTTAATTCTTTTAATTCATGATATAGAGATTACTTTTCACTTTGAGCTTAAAGGGCATCATTTTAGAATTTTTAATATAAAAAGCCAGATTTTTTTTTCCATGCCATGAAAAATTCTGATGTAAAAGCTCAGGGGTGCACAAATGTTTTCAGATCACTGTATATTTAACACCTAATTGGGAGATCACCTGATATTTACAAGGAAAGATTCAGACCTGATGTTCTCTTGAGGCTATCACATTTTATTTGATGCCCACACACACACACAGACAAAAACTGTCAGGTCAGTACACAAATAATGTCCCCAACTTCAAAGCTGTGTTCTCTACATGGTAATAAAACCCAGTGTGTCCGCTCACAAACCTGATCGCACTATCCATCTTTTAATGGAAAGCAATAGAATACACACTAAGTAAAGCTACTGAAAGTGTTAAAACTATTTAAACTTTCAGTTTGTGAAATCAAAATGTGTCACATTCCAAATGTTGTGATGGTTTTCTTCTCGGGTGGAAAAGGCAGCACACAGCTTCAAAAGGACTTCACTTCCATGCGGCAGAGACAACGGGCCACAGCTGTCCTGTGGAGACGGTGCAGAGCAGCCTGCTATGGCCCTCACCACAAGCGATGTCTGTCAGCTGCAGTCCAGCAGGTGCAGACCTGAGTTCCTGCACCCCTGGGTGGGTGGTCTGCTCAGCCGCTATGAGGGTGTAGTTCAGCCCAAGGTGAACAGTGGCTGCAAAAGCTCGAGAGAAGCAGTCTGCGACGAAGTTCGTCTTGCCCACAACATGCTGTATATCTGTGGTGAACTCTGAGATATAAGAGAACTGTCACTGTTGGCGGGCGGGCCAGGGTTCAAACACTTTAGCCAAGGCAAAACTCAGCAGTTTGTGATCAACAAAAGCTGTAAACTGCCGGCTCTCAGCAGCGTGCAGAAGTGTTGAACGCAGAGGTGAAGGGCAAGCAACGCCCAGTCTGCACCATCTATCATGCTATTCGGTAACATGCATCACAGAATCCAATGGACACTGACCTTGTTTGACCTTTACTTTGGAGACCAAGAAAAACAAAACTATTCCATTTATTAATCCTATTAGCTCAACCAATGATTTGCATCACTTTTCAAAATTGGAGAAGCTTCATCGTTTGATGCCTGTACAAACTGAAACTGACCTTTGTCACCATTTTTGCTGTTTTCACCCGTAACTCAGCCGGTCTCACATTTTTCGCGCCGCCGTCATGAAAAGCGAGTTATTTTTTTTTCATAGATAGTCCAAACTATATGCTTTTGGAATCTTTATGATCAGATAAACTAATGTGATACATTTTTCAATATGACTGAAGCATTTTTAAATTTTTACCACTGCATCATTCACCCCAGTACCCCTTCATTAACGCCCACCTGGCTACAGCTATCACCCTGGGATGACATCACAAATTTTTATGTAGGCTATGGTATACTGAGACTGGAATATCAATTTCATTTAGTCCCGTTAAAAGACATATCGCACTCCAATCACCATCTTTAAAAAAAAATTATATAGATGTATCATTACTTCCAACTCTTTAACTTGTGCGAGTCCTAATGTATCTGATAAAAACAAAATTAGCCATATAGCATCTGAAAAAATGCACACAGATGTGATCACAGAAGTGGCTTCCTCAGAGAGACTGGCCAGTGTCAGACGTAAGACTTAGCATCTTAGCTTAGCGTAGCGTAGCGTGATGCCCAGGTGCAATCCACAAACACGGCCGGTTCCACACTTTCAGGAGAGGAAACACGCATTGTTGGGAATTTTCTCCTGGCCACACAGAGGAAAGAATAAAATCTGTGGTTATGTATCCATGTTTTGAAAACCATTCTCATGCTGTACTGGGCTTCATTTCTGCTTCTCCATCCTGCATCAAAAAACCTCTCACTTTTCTCTTCAAAATATTATCTTTAACAAGCAACACTAGTGGTTTTAAAGCATCCTTGTAAAACGCAGATTTTAACCATTTTGACATATTCATTGTCAAAGTCCCCAAAAACACTAATTTCCCACTGTTAAAGAAAAAAAAAAAGTTTTTCTGCATTCATTTCAATGGATCGTCTTGAGAGATGTGGCCTGAGATGATGTCATCAAAGTCCAAATTCCTCACAGCTTCACGTTTCTGAACGTTTATCAACAGCAGGTGAAATCAGGCTAATTTCTCCATGTTTATGACTTAATTTCTCAGCACATATGACACCAAAAAATAAAACACAATACATATACACATACATATTTTCATAATTCTTTGTTTATTTAGAATAGTCAACTCATTTGACATTTGATTTACTAGTGAGACACACTTTAAGTGGCACTGTCTCAGGTGCTATCTCACTGGGCTGCGAACGGCATTCACGAGGGAAGTTGCGCAATTTCGCGAAACATGCACAGGGTTTGCATTCTCCTCGCATGAGTCGCAGAGCATCGCACTCATGTTGGTTGAATTTTGAACATGACAAAAAATTTGTGTGACACATTGTCTCTCTATCATGGGCACCTCAAACCGTTCTGAATTTAGTTTCCATGAGTCAGAAAGTCTGCATCATGTGAGAGAACTTGTGAGGGGTTGACGTCACACTCTTCCTTTTATATGACTGGAGAGGAACAGAGCTTCTGGAAGTGGTAAAATCATGGCCGATTGAATCCAGCCAACCAGCTCTGCTGCCGGGCTGGCTACAACACAGCCGTGCAGGCAGGGGAGCGGGCAGGAGGAGTCCGGTCTGGTGGCGGAGGAGGTACATGATCCGGATTTACTTTTTTTGGGAAGACAACAACGAAAATAAGTTTAATGCTGCCTGCAGGCAAGAGCAGCAGGCTCTGTGTTCAGTGCAGCCCACCTTGATGTTGTCTGTTGTAGAAGACGTGGACGTCACAATGGCTCTATCCAGGATGCTTTAGACGGCTGGTGCTGCTGATTTGGAATTTAAAGTGCCCAGAATTAGTATTCAGTGTTGTCAAGTATGTGCAAAAAATGTCCCAAACACTCTGTGCCCTATTTCTGGAGACTCACTGCAAGTAGCACAAGCACTGTTGCTGCCCCTAATTGGTATTTTTTTGACACAGAAATGTGCTTTGCACATTTCTTATTTTTATAAGCTGCAAAAGTTACAGGAAAGGTGGAAAGATTGGGCAGTTTGGGTGAAATGTGGCAGCTTAGACAGTTTGCTCCCTACAGGTGTGTCAGAGCCATCTGCCTGTTTCTGGTACAAAATGACTTTACCAACCAATAAAATATGGACGTTGACAGCATGTTGCAATCACAAGAGATAACTGCAGAATAATCCTAATCATGTGACTAAGATTTTAATTAAAGAGTATGTGCAGCAGAGACATCTGAATACAGTGATGAGATATAAAAGTTCATTATGGAAGATGCACAAACTGTTAAAGCACTCAGAGTGGATACCCACACCAAAAAGGTGTGTACTGTAATCCATGTGAAAATTTTGCATCCAGCTCTTTGTCCAGACCTCTTCATCAACAAACCTGAAGGAATGGCCAGTACACATGATTCTGCAGGTTTCATGACAATCAACTCAAGAGTTCATGAGTAGATTAGATTAAACAGAACTTCATTAATCCTTTGAAGACTCCCTCAGGGAAATTGAGGGTTTGTGGAAATTGAGTAGCCAAACACAAGTTGCTGAGAGCATTAAAAAAGTCATGCTAATACTAATTACATACGGTAGCCCTATGATGAAAAATACAACTAATCAATACAGTAATATTCAGCATATCTTTGCTGAGAATCAGATCATAAGTCATTTCAGGAGTGCACAGAAATTTAAGTTCTGTAGTTCCCCTGCACAGTCACCAGTTCAAGTCAAGCAAACTCCAGGACCTGGATGGCAAGCACCCAGGCAGCCAACCCATCTATCCCCATCGTTCAACAGTAACCATCTACTCGCAGTGCCACAGCCAGGTATAATATGGGCGGTTTGCAGTCGCTTGGCTCCTCAACAATGAAGCATGTGAGTGCTGAATCACGCCTACAGAAAATCACACAGTTGATGTTTTCTCACAATACAACTCACACAACTCAGCTGAGTCTGAATAGGTAACCATTCATTTGACAAAATGTCAGTGCAGCACAACCCTACTACCTAAATTATCTGGTCATCTATTTATGGCCCAGTCACACGGCATTTAATGAAGGGCAATGAAGCCCAAACGAAACAAGAAATCTGGACTTTTGTTGACTTTCGTTGGCCTGACCTTCGCTCAGCTTCGTTCCTGCAGCTGGCGCTTCGTCAGGATTTTTAAACTGTTGAAAAATGTGAACGAATGCCACCGAAAACCTCAATTCGGCCATATTTCATTTTGCTGTCGTTCTTGACGGTTTCTTATCGTTTGCTTAGTTTTTGTAACGTTAGTGTTTAGTTTGACTTTGTTCAACATGCTGAATGTTTTCACACAGTACAGAAGCCGTTTCTGAGCGCTGCTGCTGACGCTGCGTTCATGTACCGTCAGAAATTACAGGGCAAACTCAGCCTGTTTGCTTGGATTTTTTTATCTGGGTGGGGGGGGCAGCTTCACTGGGCTCAGGCACCTTATATAGGTCAGAATTAATCTTTTGTGTGGATACAATTAATTATGTTGCCACAAGCAACTGCTGAATTTGAAACAACAAAAAAGTTCTGTAACTTCCGACGGTACCTGAATGCTGTGGCAGCGGCCACAGCGGCTCCTGCGTGCGCTTAATTTTTTATTAAATATAATCAAATCAGTGTAGGAATGACAATCCAGCCATTATGTACATGAGGCAACAAGTAGCTGATTATATAAGAGCTGTTTTGGAAGGAAGAATCCACATTGTGGATCAGTGATCAGCTGGTGGAAATAGCCACACATGGGGAGTCAATGCGCGTTCACACGGACTGATCAATTTACTGATCTGATATATTCAATCATCTTTACACTAATATATATGTTCCCCCTTTTGACAGTTTTCTGTTATAAATCAATATATACGGCTTAGTAACATAATACAGTGATACAGCAGTGACCACGGCACAGCATTTTTTTTAATGGAGAAAGACGGCGAGCGCAGCATGTCGCCAGTCAGTGAGGATTCTGATGATGAAGGAGATGATCCCTCTGTTGTTCTGGACGACCAACCAGAGCAGGTGGACCCACCGACGTGCACACAGATTCCCACAGTGGGTTGGATCACGTGCTTCTGTCTGCAGTTTCTCCAGGACTCAGGCGCTATGAGCTGCATCCCAGTGCCGAGTTCTGGAACGCAGAGATGCAGACACACACTGTTCCAGCCCGGGCTCCAGGCGCCTTTCGTTTAAAGCGTTGAGATTAACGTTAGCTTTGGTTTCATTTTGTTCCTCTTTTGTCCATTTTGCGCTCTTGATTCACTAGTCAGTGATAAAGCTCATCGTCAACTTTTTCTCAACAACTTTTCTTTTCTTTACTTTTTTCCCTTCATTCAGGAATCGTCGTATGCTGTGTGACTGGGCCATTAGGTCAGCGGATACAACAACCACATATGACAGGAAGCACCACAACTTGCATCTTCTTATCCTAAAAAGATCCTGACATCACCAAACACCACTGTCCAACTACCTCATGGTTCCATAAACTCTTCCCAGGTGTCTCTTGATCTTAAGGACCCAGGAGGACTCAGAGACATGATTGTCACTGCTAAGATAGCTGAATGTGGATCGTTGCCTAGAACGTAGACTATTGTAAACCGAGACACTTTGACTCCTGTCTCAGCTTCTTAACTGACACAAAATTCGATAATTTGCAGAGGAGCTCAGTCAATCAAATGCTTTACAAAACTCAACATAAGCTGACAAGACAAATACCAAACCAAATTTCGCGACAAGCATGTAAGTCCAACATGAGTTTCTCTCACATGTTTTAAGGGAGACTTCAGGGAAACCAATGCAGACGCTCAAAGCGCTTTACAACACACACACACACACACACACACACACACACACACACACACACACACACACACACACACACACACACACACACACACACACACACACAAGCATGGTCCCATGCAATGGGAATTTATGGACTGATAACAGGCATGCTCATTTTTATACAAAAAGACCAAATCTAGGCTTCAGACGCCCATGTGCCTTCTGACAAACTGGAGCTGAAATTTCAGGGGTTCTTTTTCAGAAAATCCTTCTCTGCTCCACACAAGCATGAAGATGTATAACTGGTGATGAAACACACTAAAGTTCCATTGTGCATAGGTTCTCCAATCACAGCCACACAGTTGTGGGTTTCTTGGTGGCTTCGCTCACTCGTCTCCTTCTTACATGGTCACTCAGGTTTTATGAACTGCCTACTCCAGACAGATTTACCACAGTGTCATGCTGTTTGTCTGTCTTAATGACCGATTTACAACTCCAAATCAGAAAAACAAATTAAACACAAACAAACAAACTACATGGATTTGGATATTATAATAGCCAAGTGGCCTCTGTGTGCATGCGTACATATGGCTTCAATCACGGAGAAACTGGGGAGAGCTGACATTTGCCGTTTGGTTATGTATTTTGGGTCAAGGATGAACACTGCGAAAACAGAAAGTTGACAGGACTAATATTTTTGGAGCCAGCAGCATGCCTTAACCCAGCCACTACACCCTGCTATTGAGGTGGACTCCATTACTGAGGTATTACCAAGATTTACAGAATTTGATAGTATCTCACGAGGTGTGCTGACGAAACTCGTAACGTCAACAAAAAGCACAACCTGTTTATTTGATGCTATACCAACAAAACTGTTTAAGGACCTGTGGCCCACTCTTGGGCCAACTGTGCTGGAAATGATTAATCTTTCTTTAACTTCTGTTTCGGTTCCTAAATGTTTCAAATCTGCAGTGATTAATACATTACTTAAGAAACCTAATCTTGACCCTAGTGTATTGAAAAACTATTGGCCGATATCAAATCGATCATTTTGCTCTAAAATTTTGGAAAAAGTGGTGTCACGGCAGCTCCTGGACAATCGTACTGAGAATAATCTCTTTGAGCCACTGCAGTCTGCTTTAAGAAAATATCATTCCACAGAGACGGCTCTCACTAAAGTGGTGAACGATCTTCTGCTCACAATGGATTCGGACACCACTACGGTTCTGTTGCTGTTAGATCTCAGTGCTGCATTTGATACAGTGGATCATCATATTCTACTTGACAGGCTGGAAAATCATTTTGGGATTGCTGGGTGCATGGCTAACGTCATACTTGACCAGTCATTCTCTCACTGTTTTGTACAGTAACACTACCTCTAACCTTAGTGACATGAAATTTGGGGTTCCACAGGGGTCTGTTTTAGGCCCCCTGCTTTTCTCCCTTTATGGGTGATTCTTTAACTATGGGCACTATTGGCCTTGTAAATGTAATGTCCACCACACCATTGCCTTACAATATAAAGCGCCTTGGGGCAACTGTTTGTTGTGATTTGGCACTATGTGCATGTGCTCTGATGTCACTGTTTATCTCCATAGAAACTACCCAAACAATCTTTCATACAAACTGTTTAAAGGGACATTACGGTGTTGTGGTGGAAATTACGGCAATAGTGTGGGACAACTACATTTTGTTTAAAAAAATCACAACAGTTGTATGACATTGAATACCCCAATTATGTTTTGATTATTTTACTGATACTTTATTCAGAGATATTTTAAAACATTAGAAAAATGTTTTTTTTACCATTAATTTTTATCATTGAAGATCAAAAGTCTGGGTGTGGGACAAGCACAAAACGGCAATATTTGCATATAATGATGCTGAAAAAAGGTGAAAAAGTCATCAGAGACTACTAGAACAAATTTCTTAAAACACTTTCATTGTAAAGATAACTATAAAAGTGTGAAATTTCCCCTTTTTTCTGTTTTTCATACAATATGCTCAAAGGACATAAGTGCCGTAGTCTAAGAATCACCCGTATATAGCACACCCTGGGCACATATTGTGGTGTTTTGGGATTACCTTTCACTGCTATGCTGATGATACTCAGTTATATTATACATGCCGATAACTGCTGGTAATCTTGTTCATATAAAATCCTTAGAAGATTGCCTTGCATCAGTGAGAAGTTGGATGTCTAGAAACTTCCTACTTTTAAACTTTGATAAGACTGAAATGATGGTTCTTGGTCCAGGAGATATCTGCATCATTTGACCAGTTAACGCTTAGCTTAGGCTCGTGTGTCATACATCACACTGACAAAGTGAGCAACCTTGTGGTAATTTTTGATTCTACGTTGTCCTTTGGCTCCACATTAGAAATATTACGAGGACTGCCTTCTTCCTGCGAAATATGCGAAGATTCGTCCCATCCTGTCTATGGCTGATGCTGAAGACCCTGATCCATGTGTTAATCTCTTCTAAATTGGACTACTGCAATGTTCTATTTTCTGGTTTACCGCAGTCTAGCATTAGGGCTCTCCAATTGGTTCAAAATACTGCTGTCAGACTTTTGACATGAAGCAGAAAGTTCGACCACATTACACCCATTTTGGCATCCCTTCACTGGCTTCCTGTCCCAGTGAGATCAGATTTTAGGGTTCTGCTACTAGTCTATAAAATTGTTCACGGAGTGGCACCTCCCTACCTAGCTGACCTAATTAAACCTACATACCGGCCCGGGCTTTCGTTCTCAGGGTGCAGGACTACTTTGTGTCCCTAGGGTGAATAAAAGTCTGCAGGTCATAGACCTTTCTCTTTTCATGCCCTGTTCTGTGGAATGATCTCCCTGCCCTCAATTAAACAGTCAGATTCTGTGGAGACCTTCAAGTCCAGACTTAAGACTCACCTTATTTTCCCTTTTGTATGGCTAGCACACTGGTTGTGTTTTGTTTTACACTTTGTTACTCTTTGTAATATTCATTTTATTAGGAAACGGAGCATGAGCGGGGTCTCAACTTTACTAAATTCTGGTCTTTAGTGACGCTTAAGGCTAGTGGCCGGCGATCACCTTTGTATTTCTTCTGTTTTCTTGTTGTTTAATGGTGGCAAATTATACTGTATTTCTTGTCTTTCTGATGCCTGATTCTGTTTTTTTCCTCTCCGTTTAAGGTGCAGCTCCATCCAGAGATGGGAGTTGTATTTGTGCTGGTGACCCTCTTGTCCTTCCAAGAGGACATCTTCCTCAGAGTCCTGCACAAACAGAGATGGTACAGCTTAATACTAATAAGAAGCAGGTGCTTCAAGAGGGCATGACCATCACTCAAAGGGCACAAACACTCACTCAATTAGTAATCAATTCATGAGTAGAAACACACTGTCCCAAAACACACATGACTAAAACCAAACTAAAACCAATTATTAAAGAAACAAGTAAATTTTTAGATCTTCATTCAAACCAAAAGGTTCCAAAGTGCCTAAAGTGTAAATCCAAAATGCTCTCTACATAAGAGTTTTTAATGATGTCACCACCTCTGGGTGGAACTATAATTCTCTCAATCCCCCAAAATTTTAAAGATGCTGGAGAGAGCCATGACGGCCTGTTTGTAGTGCCTTGCCATGGCATAAGTTAAATTCTGAGTACAGATTGCCGTTTTATGTTCAGCTATCCGTATTTAAGTTGACGTTTCGTTTGGCCAACATATACCAAGCCACAGGCCATTTTAAAAATATATACTACATGAGTGGTCTTACATTGATAAATGAAGAAATAGGATATGCTTACCAGTGTGAGGATGAGAGAACATGAAGCATTAGTAGAATTTGAACAATGTTGTGTGGGCCGCCAGAAGAGGAGGTACTGGGTCCACCACCAGAGGCGCCCTGTCTGGAGTGCGGGCTCCAGGCACCAGAGGGCGCAGCCGCCTCACAGGAGCAGCCAGGGTGACAGCTGTCACGCATCACCTGCAACAGCTGTTACCAATCATCTGATCGGCAGGAGTATATCAGCAGGACGATGTCTCCACCTCTTTGCCGAGATATCGTTTCTACCTGGAAGGTAACGTATCTCAGCTGACGGATTGTATCCTTTTGGATTTTGTGCATTGTTCTGTGGATTACTTTTCCAACGAGAGGTGGAGGTAGCTTTCCTGCCATTCGGATTCCTGGGTGCAAACGCGCCCTCATTTAATTGTTCTTTGTTCCTCACCAGCAGTACCAGGTCCGACACGCGGAGGCAGTGGCCACCTGGGAGTTCGGGACTTGGCGGCTCCAGTATTCCCGGGGTCTGGTGGCGGAGGAAACCGTGTGGTTCCGGTTCTACTTTGGAGAGGCGTCTCCTATCTTCGAGCCTGCCCACACGACACATTGTGAATTGACTTTTGTCCATTGCTGTAATCTGTTGTATTTGTTGTGCACATTCACAACAGTAAAGTGTTGTTATTTGACCTATTCCATTGTCCGTTCATTTGCGCCCCCTGTTGTGGGTCCGTGTACTTACACTTTCCCAACACAATGTGCACGTGAGCTGGAGGGCCAGGCAGTTGAGGCGGGACTGATCATATCTGAATGAACAAGTCTGTCACGAATATTTCGGGCATGCCTAAATATAAATTTGGGCGGTTCAGCACAGATGTCTTTAAGTGTGGGATCACTCTTCAGAATGTGCCAATATTTATAAATTGTGTTTTTTATTCTTCCCGCAAATGGAGTATAGCTGGTAGAAAAAAACAATTTAGATGAAGAGGATTTAGATTTTTTCTTAAGTAAAGAGACACAATCAGTATTTAGAGCTCTGTCCCATGCTTTGTCAATGTTAATTCTACTATAGCAATGTTTGTTCAAACAGAGTTGCTAGATGGGCTGCTTTTAACATAAAGTCCATGGTAGAACTGCAATTTCTTGTAACTCGCAAGAACTGACCCACTGGTATGTTCTGAACTAAATGGGGCGGATGATTATTATCAGCTCTCAATAAAGTATTTCTACTAAGAGGTTTAGAATAGATAGTTGATTGCAAAGAATTATTGACATCCTTATAAATAGTGAGGTCTAAAAAATCTATAGAATGAGAATTATAGTTCATAGTAAAAGATAAATAATCTGTAGTGGAATTAATATAATTCAGAAATTGATGTAACTCATATGCGCCCCTCCAAATTAGGAGGACGTCATCAATGTGTCTACGCCATAATGATATTTTTGAGTGAAAAGGGTTATTTTCTGTTGTGTGGCCGCTGAAGAGGAGTACTGCTGGCCCACCACCACCAGATGGCGGCCTGCTTGGAGTGCGGGCTTCAAGCACGAGAGGGCGCCGAAACCAGTGGAGTGACAGCTGTCACATCATCAACACCAGCTGTCACTCATCTACGTCAACCTCCATAAAAGCCGGACTGCAACTCCACCTCCCCGCCGAGAAATCAGCTACCATTCAGGTAATTTTCTCTGCTGATTTAAAACATTGAGTAATAATCTGAACTTCTTTGCAGCCGTTTTCCTGTGGTGTTTTCCTTATCTGTGGGATTGGCGTTTGGTGTGATCAGTGACAGCTTCGCTTCACACCCCAACCAGATAAGTGATTAGACAGGAGCTGCACGAGTGTGTGATTGGAGGTGGAGGTGCTCCCTCCCAAAAGAACACAGACTGTGGGATTACTGAGTGTGCAAACTCACACTCATCAATACTGTTTCTGTTTTCTGCCAGCAGTACCGGGTCTGACTGCTGAAGACAGTGGCCACCTGGGGCGCAGGGCTTGGCGGCTCCGGTGTTCTTCAGATCCGTTGGTGGTGGAAGCTGTGTGGGATCCGGCTCTTCTCTCGCCAGACATCTTCTATCTTCGAGCCTGCCCACATGTCACCTTGTGTATAATTGAAATTCCACAATATTGTTATTGTCTGTACTTCGTTGTGCGATTCACAACATTAAATTGTTACTTTTTGGCTTATCCATTGTCCGTTCATTAACGCCCCCTGTTGTGGGTCTGTGTCACGACACCTTCCCAACAGGATTTCTCGGCCAGCGTCATGGATCCCGAGGGGCGTCAACCATCGCTTGAACAGCCAATGGAAGAGCGAGGTGCACAGGCACCAGCAGGAGGCGTGTTAGGTGAGCTGCAGCAAATTCTAACCACTTTCACTGCTCGGTTGGATTTGGTAACCGAGCAGAACGTTATTCTCAATCGGAGGATGGAGGCTCTCACTGCCAGGGTGGAGGCGCGCGATCAAAGCGCTGCTGCAGCACCTCCTCTTGCTGGTCCCATGTCAGACACAGACGTTCCACTGGTCGTTCAACGACCCCCCCCCCACCGTCCCCTGAAGCATACATAAGCCCTCCGGAGCCGTACGGAGGTTGTGTCGAGACATGCGCGGACTTCCTGATGCAGTGTTTGCTCGTCTTTGCACAGCGTCCCGTCATGTACGCGTCAGACGCTAGCCGGGTGGCTTAAGTTATTAATCTGCTTCGAGGAGAGGCACGCGTCTGGGCTACGGCGCTCTGGGATCAGAACTCACGGCTCCTAACGTCATACGCTGGGTTTGTAAGGGAGTTCAAACAGGTTTTTGATCATCCCAACAGAGGCAAGACCGCTTCGAGCGTGCTACTGTCAATGAGACAGGGGCGCCGGAGTGCAGCCGAGTATGCAGTCGACTTCCGCATCGCGGCTGCGAGGTCCGGCTAGAATACCGTTGCACTCCGCGCCGCCTTCATAAACGGACTGTCTCCGGTCCTGAAGGAGCATCTGCTGGCTAAGGAGGAACCGCGGGATTTTGACGGGCTTGTCGACCTAGTTATACGCTTAGACAACCGCTTAGAGGAACACCGTCGAGAGCAGGGCGGGGGGGCGTGGCCGGGCACGAGCTGTCCCTCTTCCTTCTGGGTCCGAAAGGGTGCCGTCGTCCCCACGCTCCACAGCCAGAGGGCCCCGTGTGGCAACAGCTCCCCCTGCTGACGAAGCTATGGACACGAGCAGGGCCAAAGTGAAACCAAATGACAGACAAAGGAGGCTGGCCCGTGGGGAGTGTTTTTTCTGTGGCTCTAGTGGTCATATACAGAGTAACTGCCCCAAACGGTCAAACGTCAAACACCCGCCATAACACGCACGCGGGGAAGCCCCGTAGATCCGCACGAATCCCAGTCACGATCCTTAGTGAGGAGTTAACCCTTCACGCCCCAGCACTCGTAGGCACGGGGTCGGAAGGGAATCTGCTGGACAGCAGATGGGCAAAGGAAGTAGGGCTCCCTCTGGTGGCTCTGCCTTCACCTTTGAAGGTACGGGCACTAGATGGCACCCTTCTTCCATTAATCACACACCAGACACAGCCCGTGACATTGGTTGTGTCTGGGAATCACAGGGAGGAGATTGTGTTTTATGTAACACCTTCTACCTCCCGAGTGATTTTGGGTTTTCCATGGGTGTTGAAACACAATCCCCGGATTGATTGGCCGTCTGGGGTTGTGACGCAGTGGAGCGACTCCAACTCCGTAGCCCCTAATCCGGCCAAGGTTGCGGCGGTGAGAGATTGGCCCCAACCAACAAGCCGTAGGAAGCTGCAACAGTTCCTCGGCTTTGCAAATTTCTACAGGAGGTTCATTAAGGTCTACAGTCAGGTAGTTAGCCCCCTGACAGCCCTGACCTCCACTAAGGTCCCCTTCACCTGGTCGGATCGGTGCGAAGCCGCGTTTAGGGAGTTGAAACGCCGGTTCTCGTCTGCACCAGTTTTGGTGCAGCCTGATCCTAATCGCCAGTTCACAGTGGAAGTGGATGCCTCTGACTCAGGGATAGGAGCCGTGCTGTCCCAGAGCAGGGAGTCCGATAAGGTTCTCCACCCTTGTGCCTATTTTTCCCGTAGGTTGACCCCGGCTGAGAGGAACTATGATGTCAGCAATCGGGAACTCCTGGCGGTGAAGGAGGCTCTTGAAGAGTGGAGACACCTGTTGGAGGGAGCGACGGTGCCCTTCACGGTTTTCACGGACCATCGGAACCTGGAGTACATCCGGACCACCAAGCGGCTGAACCCCAGGCAAGCCCGCTGGTCACTGTTCTTCGGGCGCTTTGACTTCCAGATTACATACCGCCCCGGGACCAAGAACCAACAATCGGATGCCTGTCCCGGGTGCATGAAGAGGAGGCCAAGGCCGAGTTGTCAGACCCCACAGAGACCATCATCCCCGAGTCCACTGTCGTGGCCACTCTCACCTGGGACGTGGAGAATACCGTCCAGGAGGCCCTGACACGGAACCCGGACCTGGGGACCGGCCCGAAGAACAAACTGTACGTCCCACCAGAGGCCAGAGCTGCAGTTTTGGACTTCTGTCATGGTTCCAAGCTCTCCTGTCATCCCGGGGTGCGCAGAACCATGGCAGTGGTCCAGCAGCTCTTCTGGTGGGCATCTATGGAGGCCGACGTCCAGGACTACGTCCAGGCCTGTACCACCTGTGCCAGGGGCAAGGCTGACCATAAGAGGACTTCGGGACTCCTCCAGCCCCTACCGGTACCTCACTGCCCCTGGTCCCACATCGGCCTGGACTTTGTCACGGGCCTCCCGCCGTCCCAAGGCAACACCACCATCCTCACGATAGTGGACCGGTTCTCCAAGGCGGCCCACTTCCTGGCCCTCCCGAAGCTCCCTACGGCCCAGGAGACAGCAGACCTCCTGGTCCACCACGTCGTGCGTCTGCATGGGATACCAGCGGACATCGTCTCGGATCGTGGTCCTCAGTTCTCCTCCCAGGTTTGGAGGAGCTTCTGCAGGGAACTGGGGGCCACCGTGAGTCTCTCGTCCGGGTATCACCCTCAAACAAACGGACAGGCAGAGCGGGCTAACCAGGAGCTGGAGCAGGCCCTGACGGCCTGGAGCGCCTATCTGGCCTGGATCGAGTACGCCCACAACAACCAAGTGTCGTCAGCCACCAGCCTCTCCCCGTTTGAGGTGTGTTTGGGGTACCAGCCCCCATTGTTCCCACTTGTGGAGGGAGAGGTCAGTGTGCCCTCGGTCCAGGCCCACCTCAGGAGGTGCCGCCGGGTGTGGCGGACCGCCCGTTCTGCCCTGTTGAAGGCCCAGACGAGGGCCAAGGCCCATGCAGACCGCCGGCGTTCCCCGGCCCCTGCATACCAGCCCAGGCAGGAGGTGTGGTTATCGACCAAGGACATCCCGCTGCAAGTGGAATCACAGAAACTCAAAGACAGGTTTATCGGACCGTTTCCCATCCTCAGTCCTCAGTCCGGCCGCAGTGAAGCTGGCAGCTTTAGCTTCACTGCGGATCCACCCGGTGTTCCACATGTCACGTCTCAAACCCCATCACACCTCACCACTCTGCACCCCTGGACCTGCACCGCCTCCTGCCCGGATCATCGACGGGGAGCCGGCCTGGACCGTGCGTCGGCTCCTGGATGTCCGTCGTAAGGGTTGGGGGTTCCAGTATCTGGTGGACTGGGGTCGGGTATGGACCCGAAGAACGCTCCTGGGTGAAGAGGAGCTTCATCCTGGACCCGGCCCTCCTGGCAGATTTCTACAGCCATCACCCGGACAAGCCAGGTCGGGCGCCAGGAGGCACCCATTGAGGGGGGGGTCCTGTTGTGTGGGCCGCTGAAGAGGAGGTACTGCTGGCCCACCACCACCAGATGGCACCCTGCTTGGAGTGCAGGCTTCAAGCACGAGAGGGCGCCAAAACCAGTGGAGTGACAGCTGTCACATCATCAACACCAGCTGTCACTCATCTACGTCAACCTCCATAAAAGCTGGACTGCAACTCCACCTCCCCGCCGAGAAATCAGCTACCATTCAGGTAATTTTCTCTGCTGACTTAAAACATTGAGTAATAATCGGAACTTCTTTGCAGCCGTTTTCCTGTGGTGTTTTCCTTATCTGTGGGATTGCCGTTTGGTGTGATCAGTGACGGCTTCGCTTCACACCCCAACCAGATAAGTGATTAGACAGGAGCTGCACGAGTGTGTGATTGGAGGTGGAGGTGCTCCCTCCCAAAAGAACACAGACTGTGGGATTACTGAGTGTGCGAACTCACACTCATCAATACTGTTTCTGTTCTCTGCCAGCAGTACCGGGTCTGACTGCTGAAGACAGTGGCCACCTGGGGCGCAGGGCTTGGCGGCTCCGGTGTTCTTCAGATCCGCTGGTGGTGGAAGCTGTGTGGGATCCGGCTCTTCTCTCGCCAGACGTCTTCTATCTTTGAGCCTGCCCACACGTCACCTTGTGTATAATTGACATTCCACAATATTGTTATTGTCTGTACTTCGTTGTGCGATTCACAACATTGTTACTTTTTGGCTTATCCATTGTCCTTTCATTAACGCCCCCTGTTGTGGGACCGTGTCACGACACCTTCCCAACAATTTTCAGTACTAAAGATATATTTCTCTTCCCAAAAACCCATCACTAAACAGGCGTAGGATGGAGCAAAAGATATTTAATGTTTTATTTGGTCAACTTCATTTCAGCTGTTAATATACACATTCACTAGAATGGGAAATTGTGTCCAAACCTTTGACTGGTAGTGTACATCCATTCCTGTATTTCAGGCTTGGAACACATTCCAAAAAACTCAGGATGGGAAAACTACAGGGAAATTAATAAGGCAACATAAATAATTTCAAACAGCTGATGTCAACAGGTGATTGTAATCATGATTTGATACAAAAGCAGTATCCACGAATGTCTTTGAGAAGCTAAGATGGACAGAGGATCTCCAGTTTGTCAATAAATGCATGAGAAAATTATTGAAATGTTCAAAACAATGTTCCTCAAAGAAAGACTGGACAGGATTTACATATTTCTTCCTCTACAGTGCATGATATAATTAAATAATTCAAGGAATCTGGAAAAAATTCAGTGCGTAAAGGAAAGGGCGCAAGCTGGACACCTGTGATCTCTTACCCTCAAATGGCACTGCATCAAGAACAGTCAGTCATTCATCCATAGTTGATATAAGCACATGAGCAAAGGATTACATTTGGGAAACATATGTCAAGCACGACAACACCGATTTGCATTCATAAATGCCACTTAAAACTTCACTGTGCAAAGAAAAGAAATTTTTATCCATAAGTGGTGTTGACATCTCTGGTCTTAGAAGCATCTGGTTTAGATGACCACATGGTGGAAACATGCATTGTGGCCAGATGAATCAGTATTCCAGATCTTTTTTGGGAAGAAATTTGTGCTTTGGACCAAAGATCAAAAAAGACCATCCAGACCGTTATCAGCAACAAGTCCATAGTATGGCATAGTGTCAGTTCCCTTCGCAAAGGTAGTTCACACTTCTATGATGGCAGCATTAATGCAGAAAAGCACACTGAAATTTTACAGCAACATATGTTGCCTTCAAGATGACATCTTTTCCAGGGACATTCATGCATTTTTCATCAAGACAATGCAAAACCACATTCTACAGACATTACAAAGGCAGGGCTGTGGAAGAATTTTTTTTCAGGTCTAACCTTCCTAACCCCCAAAGCAGCAGTGGTAAGGAAAACCCCCTCTGAGGAAGTTTTTACAGAAACAGAAAAGCTACAGATACTAGGCTGAGCTGCCAGCAGTTCTCACCTATCCCCAAAACAGGTTGTGTTGAGAATTGAAATAAAAAATGCAAGAATGATGACACGTACTGTTATACATCTTAAGACATGTTTGCAGGAATAATGGGACAAAATAACACCTGAAGCACATCACACACATCAGTGATAAGTGGCCTCTGTGTGTGTGCGCGTGTTAAATGGTAAATGTCTGCACTACAAACACATCTTGGCTATTTCATTTGAACTCAGTTGTGGTGGCGTACAGAGGATGTTTTCCTCCTCTGGCCTCATGGGGACTTTCACATAGATTTAGGACAAACACCACATAAAGCAGACACCATCTCACCATGAAAGTTTGTTGAAAGCAGACAAAGTTTCATGAATTATAGTGCACACAGTCAGACACGGTACAGTACAGAGAGGCCAATCATCTGTCAAGACACAGAACTCTGTGAGGAAGATAATGACTAAGACATCCTTCAGGAGGACCCTAAAAACGATTTTTCTCCAAAGATTAAACAAGGCAATAAAAAGGAAAATTCTGAGGCTGATTTCGATCACCACCAAAACTCAATCTGCTCTTCGATGATCAAACAGTCATTAAACTTCACTGGCTGTTATCACATAACCTTCACCGGCTGTTATCACATAACCTTCACCCTCCTGTGTGAGTTAGCGGATATTATGTCTACAATTTAAATTTAAACCTTAAATGTTTGTCTTGTGCTTCATTGACTGCTGCTGCTGCAGAGGCTTTAGGGATGTGAACAGTGCTGAAATTGTTGTACTTTCATCCTCAGCGGTTTGGCAGCTTTCCATCCGCTGATTAATTCCTGCTGGCACATTACATAACAGCATTGTTACACATGCAGATGTTATCTACATGCAACAGTAAATTACTGCTGCAGCACTGCTTTGATATCTTATAGCACGACTTCACCTGCCCACTGAACACAATGTGAGAATGTTGCCAGGTTTAAAAATCGGTGCTTCTTTTTTTTTTGGCTTTGTTTTCATCAGGCAGTGACTCTGCACAGGAGTTGAAGGGGGTCATATAAAAATTATATAATAAATACTGTCAACACACCTGTGGGGAACAGAAAGAAACATCTGTGGCAGAATCAACCATGGTTTCTTCTCCACCAAGCTGAACAGATATTTCCTTTTTAAACTATTTTCCAAAATGTCTGTATAATATTCTAGATAATATGTTCAAAGTTCAGTGTAACTATACAGTGTTATACACAACATTTCTGCATAAATAAATACAACCCCAATTCCAGTGAAGTTGGAACACTGCGTAAAATGTAAATTAAAACAGAATACAATGATTTGCAAATCCTCTTCAACCTATATTCAATCGAATACACCACAAAGACAAGATATTTAATGTTCAAACTGATCAACTTTATTGTTTTTGTGCAAATATTTGCTCTTTTTGAAATGGATGCCTGCAACATGTTTCAAAACATCTGGGACAGTGGTATGTTTACTACTGTGTTACATCACCTTTCCTTCTAACAACACTCAATAAGTGTTTGGGAACTGAGGACACTAATTGTTGAAGCTTTGTAGGTGGAATTCTTTCCCATTCTTGTTTGATGTACAACTTCAGTTGTTCAACAGTTTGGGGTCTCCGTTGTCGTATTTTGCGCTTCATAATGTGCCACACATTTTCAATGGGCGACAGGTCTGGACTGCAGGCAGGCCAGTCTAGTACCTGCACTCTTTTACTACAAAGCCACGCTGTTGTAACACATGCAGAATGTGGCTTGGCATTGTCTTGCTGAAATAAGCAGGGACGTCCCTGAAAAAGACGTTGCTTGGATGGCAGCATGTGTTGCTCCAAAACCTGGATGTACCTTTCAGCATTGATGGTGCCATCACAGATGTGTAAGTTGTCCATGCCATGGGCACTAACACACCCCCATACCATCTGTGATGGTATGGGGGTGTGTTAGTTAGTATGGTCCACAATTTTAAATGTGGACTCATCAGACCACAGCACACTTTTTCACTTTGCGTCTGTCCATTTCAAATGAGCTCGGGCCCAGAGAAGCTGGCGGCATTTCTAGATGTTGTTGATGTATGGTGTTCGTTTTGCAGGGTAGAGTTTTAACTTGCACTTGTTGATGTAGCGACGAACTGTGTTAACTGACTGGTTTTCTGAAGTGTTCCTGAGCCCATGCGGTAAGATCTTTTACACGATGTCAGTTTATAATGCAGTGCCACCTGAGGGATTGAAGGTCACGGGCATTCAATGTTGGTTTTTGGCCTTGCCGCTTACATGTAGAGAGTTCTCCAGATTCTCTGAAGTTTCTGATTATATTATGGACTGTAGATGATGGAATCCCTAAATTACTTGCAACTGAATGTTGAAAAACTGTTCTTAAACTGCTGGACTATTTTTTTCATGCAGTTGTTCACAAAGTAGTGATCCTCACCCCATCTTTGCTTGTAAACGGCTGAGCCTTTTGGGGATGCTCCTTTTATACCCAATCATGAGCGTCCTCAGTTCCCAAACACTTACTGTTGTTAGAAGGAAAGGTGATGTAACACAGTGGTAAACATACCACCGTCCTAGCTTTTTTGAAATGTGTTGCAGGCATCCATTTCAAAATGAGGAAATATTTGCACAAAAACAACAAAGTTTATCAGTTTGAACATTAAATATCTTGTCTTTGTGGTGTATTCAATGGAATATAGGTTGAAGAGGATTTACAAATCATTGTATTCTGTTTTTATTTACATTTTATACAACATCCCAACTTAATTGGAATTGGGGTTGCATAAATAAGTGGATTCTATGTGTACTTGTCACAATTGTGGCAGCATGTGCAACTTTGTGACTTTCTCGCTAAATCTGGTGACTTTCCAAACCCTCTTGAGAACTTATTTTCTCAAAAGCGACAAGTGATAAATCTAGCTACTTTTCCTGGCATCACGAGAGTCTTTTCTGGTGTCTGGCAACTCCAAAGTGGATCTAGACTCGGGCAGCGGTTCTCTTCACCTCCCCTGCAGCCTGCAGCTGCAAAGCCACAGAGCACAAAACACTGAGTGGAAGGATATCCACAATCCTCTGCGTTCAAACACACATGTGTGATGCCTCTGCGGCTGTTCCCGCATTGAATGGTAAACCTGACTTGGACTCGCTCAGCCTACTTACCTCATCTGCTGCGCTGTGACTAATTAGTCTCCAGACTTTGAGGATCCCTGGCCTTGAGAAGTTATTTTATTTTGAGGAATGATAGCCAATTTTAGTGGAAAAATAAATAAACTAACTAAGAACCACTTTTTTGTCTCTCCGTTATTATGTCATAATATGCAAATTAGCCGATGATGTCATTTAGTAACTTATGGCGACTTTTAGGATAGCCAATCGCTACTTTTCTTACTGAGGAGTTAGCAACACTGAGCCTGTGCCCCTCCAGCTAGCAGTCGTATGGCCCCCCCCATGCAGCTGCTAGCTGTTGTGGAGACTGTGTCTGTCATTTGGAGTATTTTGTTAGAAACACCTGGAATAATATGGCTTGTTGTGCAGCTGTCCTAAGATCTCCTTGCTGCAACATTCGCGCTGAAAGTAACTATCGTCTTATTTAATGTTGTATGCTAACAGCTTTAGCGCTTTTAGCAGCTATCAGTAGCCTGATGCATCGTTAATGCGTGATTACTGAGAAATTATTAAGCAGCTCAAAACTTTTATGTCCACACCAAAAAAATCATTAAGAGAACCACCATGCAGTCCTCCAAAAAATTATTTAATAAACATTGAAACTGAGGTTAGCCTGTCAGCTTAGGCGGTTTGGACTTGAAGATAGGGCCATGTTCAGTCTTCTGTCATCACACCCTGAGCCACCTGCTTCACCTCTTTATCCATTTCTGGGTTTGTCATGACACAGGCAAAGTAAGAGCCATCAACATGGTGATGCCCAGAAACGGGCTTCATATCGGTTGTTCTGGGTCTCCATAGAAAGCCTATGGGTGACATTACGCAGGCTTTGTCCATCAGGTAAACAGACTATGGTATCTGTGTCAGCAAATAAAATCTATTGTTTGTTCAGTGGGAGGTGATGGTCTAGTGGTTAAGGTGTTGGGCTTGAGACCAGAAGATCCTGGGTTCAAATCCCCGCCTGACTGGAAAATCACTAAGGGCCCTTGGGCAAGGTCTTTAATCCCCTATTGCTCCCAGTGTGTAGTGAGCGTCTTGTATGGCAGCACCCTGACATTGGGGTGAATGTGAGGCATAACTGTAAAGCGCTTTGAGCGTCTGATGCAGATGGAAAAGCGCTATATAAATGCAGTCCATTTATTTACCATTTCAGTGAAGACATTTTTGTGTTTTACTTTTACCCACATAAACCGTCATGATTAACTTCTGCTACCCAGTGTCATTCTTAATTTAGTGCACTGTGCACGTTAGTGATTCAGACTCAAGTGCGAAGTTTGGTTGATGCCTGGTCGATTACGGCAAAACAGCGCGAAACAGTTCGAAATTAGTGCACCACAAAATATTGCGCCGACGGGCAGGCGTGCATGAACCCGGTGCAAGAGTTCGTGCATGCGCCGGAGTCTTTCAAGCAGGAACAGTGGCAGGTGCAGCACATGGTGCCACTTATGTGGAAGAAACAAAAACCAGCCAGTACCTGTGGGACCACATTGCGCCGCATATGTGGAATAACTAAAGAAAAGAAGAAAAAAACACACCACCCGGGACATGAACTCGCGCCTTTCAAAAGCTCTGATTGCCAGTCTGCGATTTTACCACTGAGCTACAGAGCTGTTCTTTGAAAGTTGCAGGAAGCTGCCTCATATCAGGAAGGACATGGAAGTATTACAAAAAAAATTAAGATCCCACACCATATAAAAACACCGCATTTATCAAGCGAGTAATACAAATATGATCCGTCTGTTCCTCTGGTGATGACCCATGATCACAGACATACAGTCATGAAATGACAAGAATGAAAAGCAGTGTGCTCTGATGTCCACAACTACTGGTCCGGTGCGTCTAGTCGGCCAAGCGCATGTCCTGCCCGACACGCATGTCTTGTGGATGGCACCCGCAGCACAGACACCGTGTCATGTGGAACAGAGCTCACATCTATGGCATAACTGCTCACTTGCTGTTGAGTAAAAGAATGTTTATATTAAACTTTCTAACTGATGGATTTCCAAATGTTTTCCGACTCTGCGGTGGCCACATGCAGTGTGAGCACAAACAACACAGGGGCAATGACCAAATAGCAGTGACACGGTTGTTCAATTTAACAATTTAACAGTTCATTCAGTTGGATTAAAATGGCTTTGTTTTTAAACATGATTGATGAATGTCAATTATGGTCAGCACACAAGTCACAAAATATTTCCCCTTCTGTCTTCATGAAAATGTTATCATGTGCACAGTTTGACTGATTGATAAATACATTATTGCATGAATTATTTGGGGCAGAAAGGATTTACAGTGCATCCAGAAAGTATCCACGGCAATTCACTTTTTCCACATTTTGTTATGTTACAGTATTCTTCCAAAATGGATAAACGTAAATTTTTCCATCAAAATTTGACACACAATACCCCATAATGGCAATGTGAATTTGTGTGGTTGGTTTATTTATTTGTAAAATCCAATACGCAAGTTACGGTAATGTGTGTGTTGGTTTTTACAAATAAATGTGTATTTGTAAATGTTTTTTTTTATTTGTAAAAAACAGGCATTTGCAAAACTAAAAATTTTGTTTGTGAAGTGTAATTCCCAACAAACAGCAACCAGAGAGCACACATTGGTGGCTATTCGCACTCCCATACAGTAAATGGCAGTGTTCTATGCATTTTGGGGGGGGGGGGGGGGGGGGGGGGGGGGGGGGGGGGGGGGGTGGGGGGGGGGGGGGGTGGGGGGGGTTGGGGGGTGGGGGGGGGGGGGGGGGGGGGGGGGGGGATTGAAAGAGACTAAAGTAGGTCTTAGTGATGTCATTCTAAGAAAAATCTTACAATTCCTCAATTCTAATAGAATGCCTTTTATTGTCATTATACATTGGTACAACGAGATTAGGGCCATCCAGTTAATAAGACAAACACCACTTAAGTTCGAATAAAAATAAAAATAGTGCAAAAAAAGAGATAAAAATAGTGCAAGAGTATGTATCAAAAACAAGATATAAAGAAAAATTCAACATGTAAGGAAAAATATATACAATTGGACACTAGTGCAAGGTGCGGCTAGGATACAATATATTGCCCAGAAATGTATATTGTCCATGGGTGATTCGGTTGCACATGGTTAGGATTGCACAAGGAGGATCAGTGCATGCTAGACTTCAATGTGGTTATGGCTTTGGGGAAGAAACTGTTTTTCAGTCTGTTTGTTTTTGTCCTTGTGAGCCTGTAGCGCCTCCCTGAGGGCATCAGGTCAAACAGGGCAGAGCCAGGGTGAAAGCAGTCTTTGGAGATCACTTGGCTCTGCTGAGGCAGCGGGAGGTGTAAATGTCCAACAGGGAGGGGAGAGACATTTTGGGAGATCATTCCACAGAACAGGAGCACGATAAGAAAAAGCTCTATGACCTGCAGACTTTTATTCACCCTAGGGACACAAAGTAGTCCTGCACCCTGAGAACGCAAAGCCCGGGCTGGTACGTAAGGTTTAATTAGGTCAGCTAATAGGAGGTGCCAGTCTGTGAACAATTTTATAGACGAGTAGCAGAACCTTAAAATCTGATCCACTGGACAGGCCAGTGAAGGGATGCCAAAATGGGTGTAATGTGGTCAAACTTTCTGTTTTGTGTCAAAGTCTGACAGCAGTATTTTGAACCAGTTGGAGAGCCCTAATGCTGGACTGCGGTAAACCAGAAAATAGAAGAGATAACGCATGAATCAGGTCTCAGCATCAGACACAGACAAGATGGGACAAATCTTCGCTATATTTCGCAGATGGAAAAGGAGTCCTCATAATATTTCTACTGTGGAGGTCAAAGGACAATGTAGGATCAAAATTACCCAAGGTTCCTCACTTTGTCCCTGTGATGTATGACACATGAGCCTAGGCTAAGCATTAACTGGTCAAATTGATGCAGATGTCTCACTGGACCAAGAACCATCATTTCAGTCTTATCAGAGTTTAAACATAGGAAGTTTCTGGACATCCAACTTCTCACTGATGCAAGGCAATCTTCTAAGGCAGGGGTGCCCAAGTTCGGTCCTCGAGATCTACCTTCCTGACACTCTTATTTGTCTCCCTGCTCCAACACACCTGAATGCAATGAAAAACTCGTTAGCAGGCTTTTAATGAGCCTTTCATTGGATTCAGGTGTGTTGGAGCAGGGAGACAACTAAGAGTGTCAGAAAGGTAGATCTCGAGGACCAAACTTGGGCACGCCTGTTCTAAGGATTTTATGTGAATGAGATTACCAGCAGTTATCTGCATGTGTAACTGAGTATCAGTTATCGGCATGTATAACTGAGTATCAGTTATACATGCATCGATATCCGTGATGTGCTTCTTCTTCCTGAGTCAGCCACACAGTGAACACAGCAGTGTGCTGAGCCTGGTGGTCTGCAGTTAACCAGTTTAACTACTTAAAAGCAGGACTGGAGCTCCACGATGTAGTCCCAGTGGGCCATCCATCTGCACTCAACCACAAACCTGTGCACAACCAGAGCACATCCAGAAGAGAGCCAAAGATGCCGTTATGCTTTTCCGTCCGCTAACAAAATGGAAACTAGTGTCATGACATCAACAGCTGTACTGCAGGATGAGCTTTTCAAAAAAGCATGATCCATAAAGTGCTAAGAATAGTTCAGTGCCTAGTCAGCAAAACTCTACACCGGAAAGCAGCTTCCAGCCACACAAACGGCAGCCAAGAATACTTGGAAACACATCTCAGGGATCAATACACAGGGCGACTCAGTTGCACAGTTCCAAAAATAAATTAATAAAATCCTCCAATTGTCTTCAAACCAGACATGGCTCTTTAAAAGTATCCCTATTTGTTGTTTCCAGTCTCTGCAAGGGGCAAAAGCAAGAAGACATGAGCTGATTTTGAAACAAACTCACCAACCAGGATGATAATAACAATTAACATACAGTTAATTATGAAGCAGCTTTACACACTCGTCTGGGACAAAGAAAAAGCCCTGGGCCCGCATCCACAAAGCAGCCTAAGGTTAAAAATAGCTCCTAGTGACAATATTTTAAGAAAAATCTTAGAATTCTTAGACATTCTAGGACTTTTAGGAAGCCTAAGAGTGCTTAAGCAGAGAAGATAGCAAAAAAGACAGAGAGGAAGCAGAGATATTCTCCGTATGTAGGATGACAGCATTCAGTAACACACTAACCGCTTGATCTACGTAATTATTTATGTTCAGTGTTGCCAACTCCTCTGTAAGTAGCAAAGTAGCTATTGGCTGTCCTAAAAATCACCAGAAGTCGCTAAATTATGTCATCATAAATTATGTCATCACTTTTATGTACTGGCTTTTAATCCAGAATGAGATTCTCAATCTGTTTTGGTTGTTTTAACTGTTTTACTTGTTTTAGATTAATTTTTATTTTATTTTTGGGGGCGGGGGGGGTTGGGCTTGTTTTTTATTGTACTTTGTGGTTTGTTGCCTTTTATGTCCCCTTGTGTACAGCACTTTGTTTCAGCTGCAGCTGTTTTTTTAAAGTGCTTTATAAATAAAGTTGATTTTGAGTTGATTTTTTTGATCATCTATTGCATATTATTTGCATATGTGTATGACATCAACACAGATGGTGTAGGGAAAAAAAAACGTTGTGGGAAAGCTCATTGAATGCATTATCAACATTTTAATATTGTTTGGTAAATTCCATATTCATAAATGTAGAGTACTGAAAAGGAATTTACACAGACGTCTTGCTGAATTTGAACAATATATAAGCAGTATTAAGCTTATAGACTCTCCCAAATGTCATACTGCCACACTCTACAAGGATTTTTTTAAAAAGAGAATTAATGTTAAAGAATGTTTTAACTTTTGTTATTGTACAATTTTTTTTCCTATATCTTTGTGGTCTTGTCCTTTGTTCATGTGCTGTTTGTTTTACTGTTGAATAAACTGTTGTGACAGACAAAAAGTGAGTAAAAACACCTTAATAATACTGAACTACAAATAAACTTGATTGTTGGTTGTTTGGTTTTTGTCATTAACACTGGCCCACTTCTCAAAATAACATAACTTCTCAAGGCCAGGCATCCTCAAAGTCTGGAGACTGATTAGTCACAGCGCAGCAAGTGAGGTAAAAGCTGACTGAGTCCAAGCTGTGAAGGCTGGGAAAGTTGATGAACGCAGAAAGAACACCTGTTTGGAACAGGTGTTTCAGGTGAACAGGTTAAATGGAAACAGGTGAGTGTCATGACTGGGTATAAAAGGAGCATCCCCAAAAGGCTCAGCCGTTTACAAGCAAAGATGGGGCGAGGATCACCACTTTGTGAACAACTGCATGAAAAAATCGTCCACCAGTTTAAGAACAATGTTTCTCAATGTTCAATTGCAAGGAATTTAGGGATTCCATCATCTACAGTCCATAATATTACCGGAAGAGTCAGAGAATCTGGAGAACTTTCTACATGTAAGCAGCAAGGCTGAAAACCAACACTGAATGCCCATGACCTTTGATCCCTCAGGCTCAGGTACACTTCAGAAAACCATTGTCAGTTAACAGTTACTCGCTACATCTACAAGTGCAAGTTAAAACTCTACCATGCAAAGCGAAAGCCATACATCAACAACATCCAGAAACGCTGCCGCCTTCTCTGGGCCCGAGTTCATTTGAAATGGACAGACGCAAAGTGGAAAAGTGTGCTATGGTCTGATGAGTCCACATTTCAAATTGTTTCAATTGAATATAGGTTGAAGAGGATTTGCAAATCATTGTATTCTGTTTTTATTTACATTTTACACAACGTCTCAACTTCATTGGAATTGGGGTTGTATTTTGTCATTTGATTTTAAAAGGACCACAATGGAAATAAGTCTTTTCACTTTGTGTCATGTATGTATTTTTAACGTATTTATAATTACATTATGTACTCACAATGGACATACTAAATGAACTCACACACACACATGCTTTTAATATATACAACCCCAATTCCAATGAAGTTGGGACGTTGTGTCAAATGTAAATAAAAACAGAATACAATGATTTGCAAATCCTCTTCAACCTATATTTAATTGAATACACCATAAAAACAAGATATGTAATGTTCAAACTGATAAACTTTATTGTTTTTATGCAAATGTTTGCTCATGAAATGGCTGCCTGCAACACGTTTCAAAAAAGCTGAGACAGTGGTATGTTTACCACTGTGTTACATCACCTTTCCTTCTAACAACACACAATACCTGTTTGGGAACTAAGGAGAATAATTGTTGAAGCTTTGTGGGTGGAATTCTTTCCCATTCTTGCTTGATGTACAACTTCAGTTGTTCAACAGTCCGGGGTCTCCATTGTCGTATTTTGTGCTTCATAATGTGCCACACATTTTCAATGGGCGACAGGTCTGGACTGCAGGCAGGTCAGTCTAGTACCCTCACTCTTTTAGTACAAGGCCACGCTGTTGTAACACGTGCAGAATGTGGCTTGGCATTATCTTGCTGAAATAAGCAGGGACGTCCCTGAAAAAGACATTGCTTGGATGGCAGCATGTGCTGCTCTAAAACCTGGATTACCTTCCAGCATTGATGGTGCCATCACAGACTGTGTAAGTTGTCCATGCCATGAGCACTAACACACCCCCATACCATCACAGATGCGGCTTTTGAACTTTGCACTGGTAACAATCTGTATGGTCTCTTTCCTCTTTTGTCTGTAGGACACGACGTCCATGATTTCCAAAACAATTTGAAATGTGACTCGTCAGACCACAATACACGTTTCCACTTTGCGTCTTCTGTCCCATTTCAAATGGGCTCATGCTCAGAGAAAGTGGCGGCGTTTCTGCATTGGCTTTCCCTCTGCATGGTAGAGTTTTAACTTTCACTTGTAGATGTAGCGACGAACTGTGTTAACTGACAATGGTTTTCTGAAGTGTTCTTGAGTCCCACGCGGTAAGATCCTTTACACCATGTCATTTTTTAATGCAGTGCCGCCTGAGGGATCGAAGGTCGCGGGCATTCAATGTTTGGTTTTTGGCCTTGCCGCTTATGTGTAGAAAGTTCTTCAGATTCTCTGAAGTTTCTGATTATATTATAGACGTAGTAGATGATGGAATCCCTAAATTACTTGCAATTGAATGTTGAAAACATTGTTCTTAAACTGTTGGACGTGGCCATGTATCATGAGATTTAAGCCAAAACCTCCTTCCATCAGTGAGAGCATTGAAGATCCAAAATGGCTGGGTCTTCCAGCATGACAATGATCCCAAACACACCGCTCGGGCATTTCAAGGTCCTGGAGTGACTGAGCCAGTCTCCAGACCTCAACCCCATAGAAAATTTGTTGAGGGAGTTGAAAGTCCATGTTGCCCAGCGACAGCCCCAAAACATCACAGCTCTTGAGGAAATCTGCATGGAGGAATGGGCCAAAATACCAGCTACAGTGTGTGCAAACCTGGTGAAGACTTACAGGAAACATTTGACCTCTGTCATTGCCAACAAAGATTATGTTACAAAATATTGAGTCAAACTTTTGTTATTGACCAAATACTTATTTTCCACCATAATTTACAAATAAATTCTTTAATAATCCTACAATGCGATTTCCTGGATTTTTTTCCTCATTTTGTCTCTCATAGTTGAAGTGTACCTATGTCAAAAATTACAGACCTCTCACATCTTTCTAAGTAGGAGAACTTGCACAATCATGGGCTAAATACTTTTTTTTTCCCCACTGTATATGTTTACTTAATTATACTATGCATTGTATTGTGGAGGTAGTATACACCCCGAGTGGATGCTGTTCAAAACAAAAACATTGCTTCAACTTGTGTCCCTCTCATATTCTTTTCATACAATAAATATTTGTTTAGTGAAAGGTTTGTCCATTGGAGCTATTCAGACTCAGAATACAGTCAAAGCCACACTGCTGTCACTCATGTGACACCTGGATACACCTCAGGACCACAAGTGCTATTACACATACATCAGCACGAGAGATGCCCAGATACTGAATCTGGTAATCTAGTATCTACACACGCTGAGATTGTTGAGGCATCACACTGTGAGCTTGTGCGTCCTGATTTGCTCCTGATTCTGTGTGCAGTAAACATTCCAGCAGTCACACGCAGCTTGTTGGTCGCTCTTGCCGTGACAAAGCCGCCTCAGTGACGAGCAACTGAGGCAGAGTTACGCACACAGCAGGCTGGCTAACGTCTGCGAAAACACAGAGGTGCATCATCACCTCTTTTTAGCTCCGATTTCAGCTTCTGCTTCTGGGTCTGCAGGAGACACAGAAATAGGCCCATAAACTACAAAACAAATTTTTATTGTTAAAAATAGAATCCTAGCCCAAATGTAACTCAAAGCTAAATGTACCTAAATTTAAATGCAGTGGACCAGAACACAACCAGAGTGTTGGAGAACACAAAGAGACCAGTGCTGCGTAACGAACTGTTTAAAACAGCAGCAACACACTGACAGTCAACTGATTCTCTCTTTATTAACTCATCAACTTTGGGAAATATTGCTGAGAAATGCAAATGATCACAAATAAACAAGTGTCCCTCCTCACAAGAGCTCAGTCACAAGTGACTCGTGCCATGGATCCAGAGGACATACAGATCCTCACAAATACAAAGTCATTTACTCAATGATGATTTTCCCCAAAATCCAACAGGAATTTTACACACGATTCACAGTCTGGGTGTGGACGCAACAAGGTAAAGCACAGCGATGAGAAAAACTAGTCTTCTTATGTGATAATATCCTCTCCACTATCTAACAAAGGGGAGTAATGAGAGAGAGAGAGAGAGA
Organism: Thalassophryne amazonica; assembly: GCF_902500255.1. Classification (NCBI taxonomy): domain Eukaryota; kingdom Metazoa; phylum Chordata; class Actinopteri; order Batrachoidiformes; family Batrachoididae; genus Thalassophryne; species Thalassophryne amazonica. Next base: position 24,261,443 of record NC_047108.1, read on the forward strand.
GAGAGAGAGAGAGCACACGACCGACGAGAGAGCGAGAGAGAGAGCGAGAGAGAGAGAGCCATGTGATGTGTAACTGGTTTGCTCGTACCAGGTGTTTCAGACTCTGGTGTTCTACATCTCTCCTTGTTGTACTTTCATTCCTTTTAGGCCAGAGGTCTTCACCTCATTCCAGAAAGAGCTGAGAGAGTGCAGGTTTTCTTTTCAACCAACCACTCCAGCAGGTGATTTCACTGATTAACATCACTTTGAGCAGATGGAATCAGTTAATCTGTGAAATCATCTGGTGGAGTGGATGGTTGTGAAAAAAACCTGCACCCTTTCCACCCTTTCTGGATTGAGTTGAAGACCTCTGTTTTAGGACGTGCAGTGAACCTGCACTGTGATGTGATCTCTCTTTCTACTGACATATAATCAGTGTGTGTGCTCTGAACCCCTGATTCCATTAAACACCCAAATCCAAGAACCACAGCATCAGAATGAAAACCGACCCAGACTCAACTCCACTGAATCAGATCTCGGGTTGTGAAACCAGTGTGGATCTGCAAAGGGTCTGGCATTTTTAGATCCTAAAACTTAACAACAGCTTTGAGCATAAGCTCTAAATAGCACAGGACAAGGGACACAGACCACTTATCATATTGATCAGGTAAGACAGATTCGTCCATATTGTTCTCAAAATAAAAATCATAACAAAAATGATTACTGCCCCTCAAATTACAATATAAAATTTAAAAAATACCCAGCAATAAATACAAATTAACCAATTTTATATAATCATAATTTTTAATAAAATTTGCAAAGTTCCTGAACAACTCAAAAACACGTTTGTATGAAGGTTACTGACACAAACTGCATGGTAATTGATATGATACAGATACTAGGAAGTAAAGCATTTACAATACAGATATATCTGTATTGTAAGCTGTACGAGGTCTATTAGAAAAGTATCCGACCTTATTATTTTTTTCAAAAACCATATGGATTTGAATCACGTGTGACTGCGTCAGACAAGCTTGAACCCTCGTGCGCATGCGTGAGTTTTTCCACGCCTGTCGGTTGCGTCATTCGCCTCTGAGCAGGCTTTGAGTGAGGAGTGGTCCAGCCCCCTTGTCGGATTTTCATTGTCAGGAAATGGCGGAATGATTTGGGCTTTTTTTCCATCAGAATTTTTTCAGAAACTGTTAGAGACTGGCAGCTGGAAACCATTAGAAAAATTTATCTGGCTTTCGGTGAAAATGTTACGGGCTTCACAGAGAATAAGGAGTGTTACTGTCGCTTTAAGGATGGCCCCCAGTGACGAGCATTTCATTTCTAAACAGATGGCTGTCTGGATCCGTGACCATGTGCCTGGACATGCCAGAACATGTCCCGTGAGGCTTCATCACGGCGTTGCTGTGCGCCATGCGGCACCGCTGCGACGCGCGGAATTCCTCTGCACGTCTGTCTCAATGTGCCAAAAAAGTGCTGATGTCCACGTCTTTTCACAATTCCTGTGCTAGTCAGACGACGTCCCGGATAAAACACAGCGTCCAGTTTGGAAATGAATGGCACATTCCACTGTTACAGGAGTTTTTGTCACAGAAAGAGGAGCGGAGGCTTCGCGAGTCGCGGCGGTGCCACATGGCGCACAGCAATGCCATGATGAAGCCTCACGGGACATGTTCTGGCATGTCCAGGCACATCTACAATTACAATTTCTCAGATAATCACTCGATGGAAAAACCACCGACAGCTGTCTGAACGCCATCTCAAAGCCGTCCTGTGAGACCAAAACGCAGGTGGTTTTGTCTCGCTCCAGTAGCGAATCCATCGTGACGTGCGAAGCCTCTGCTCGGCTTTCCATGACAAAATCTCTTGTTAAAAGTGAAATCTGCCGGAAAATGGTTGATGTCCAGCTCTTGTGATAACCAGAGAAATGGCACACGATGGTCACGGATCCAGACAGCCATCCGTTTAGAAATGAAATGGTCGTTCAGCCTGTCAATGGCGGCTTCGGAGCGAGGCGCGCCCCACAGCCGCTGGGGGCCGTCCTTAAAGTGACAGTAACACTCCTTATTCTCTAGCTTGTCTGATGCAATCACACGTGATTCAAATCCATATGGTTTTTGAAAAAAATAATAAGGTTGGATACTTTTCTAATAGACCTCGTATAACTGGGGATACAAAATACAAAACATGCACTATGCACAATTTCTCCAATCACAGCCACAGAAGCCTATAACTTCTTCTGGGCTGTCTGGGTGTCTTGGTTGCTTTCCTCAATCTTCTTGCACAGTCACTCAATTTCTGAGAACTATCAACTCCACACAGATTTACCACAGAGTGCCACACTGTTTGTATTTCTTCATAACTGATGTAAATAAAGTTCAAGACATATTCAATGACTTGGAAATGTTCATGTATCCGTCCCCCGACTTGTCTGAAGAAAACTGGAAATTAAACTGATTATTTACAGGTATTATACTAAAGGGGCTGATTACTTATGCAACCTATCATCTTGGCTTTTATATGTATTTTTTAAACGTATTTTACTCTTATTTTTACTTAATTTATATCAACTTGTAGAGATTTACTTTCAGTTTGAGTCTAAGGAAGATCATTTTTGAAATTTTTATATTGAGAAGCTGATTTACTCTTTGTATTTGAAATGCCATAAACAAATTAAAATCCATGAAATACCAAGGGGCTGAATACTTTTGCAAGACACTGTATAAGCATCTACGGTCATGATTGGAGAAGCTGTATATAGTGCAACTTTTGTCTGTTGCATTTCCAGCTATGAAACGTCATGGCAAAATTTAACAAAGAAGGATTTTAAAAAGGATGGAAATTACAGCTGCAGTTTCTCAGAAGGTACACAGACACCACAAGCCTAGATTTGAATGGGTTTCTTGTCTTAAAAGTCCTGTGCACCACTCCATAATATAAAAAGTAAGTCTCTTCAACTTCTCCGTTGTTGTCAATCAGGGTAGCCACAGCAGATCCGAGGTGGATCTGCATGTTGAACTGGCACAAATTTTAGGTTGAATGCTATTCCTGACGCAACTCCACATTACATGGAGAAATGTGGCAGGGGTGGGATTTGAACTGGTGAAACCATGCACACTAACCACTTGGCCACCACCCTGCCCATGATTAAGTTAATATAAACCAGGGGTGGCCAAGTTCGGTCCTCGAGAGCCACATTCCTGACACTCTTAGTTGTCTCCCTGCTCCAACACACCTGAATCCAATGAAAAGCGCATTAAAAGTCTGCTAACGAGTCTTTCATTGGATTCAGGTGTGTTGGAGCAGGGAGACAACTAAGAGCGTCAGGAATGTGGCTCTCGAGGACCGAACTTAGCCACCCTTGAATAAACCATTAAATATTTTCACAAACATACTTTATTTTCTGACATTATTTTTTTACAAGATGGATGGTAAGTCATCTGTCATTGTTGTTGTTTTTTAAACTAGTGTGGGAGGTCCTGCAACATATATTCAGAAGTGACTTATATATGTCAAAATACTGCAATATCATCAATGACCTGCATGCTCCTGTATGAATGAAGTACTGTGATTCACACTCCAAAGCAGAAGGTAGTGGTAATGCACCATTAAGCTGGATGAAAGCCACAGTAAAAAAAAAAAAAGATCTGAAAAAGGTATTCTGTCTTAGAGAATTAGTGAATTTAATAAATCATGCTCCCAAACTGAAAGACCGTGAACATGAATAAAAGGGGAAAAATAAACTTCATACTACTTGGCATTGTTTGGACTGTGTGAGACAGCAACAGCAGGTCAGCTATGCTATGCTAAGGTAATTTGTGTTACAAAAGAATTTTCAAATGTTTAATTATATTGAATACAACACTCAACGTCTGTTCAATACCCACAAGAAGGAGTTTACTCTGAGAATTTTGTGGTTGGTACAACAACATTAATTAGCCTGTTAGCATCTATTCACTAACACATCATTTCTGTTATAAATAATGCGATGAATAAATTTAATTTTGCATCCTGCTGCAAAAACAAAAATAAATGACACTTTAATTCAACTTAATGTTTTCCTTTTCATGACCCATTTTTTGACAGATGCAACTGGTGAAACCTATAGTCTAAAAAATACAGTAATTTGTCAAAAGAAAACTTAATAGATATTGAAGACATTCAGACACAGGAAGTGTGGAGGGACATACATGACCAGAAAACACAATTCTTGGTTTTAGTTTTATAACAGTACTGCCACTGTTTGATTTATTATTTGATGTAATTGACTGAATGAGAAAATATGCTTTGTGGTCTGTTGAATGGGAAATATGGCCTATATGGCTACGACAGTACGTGCACTCCGATTGGCTGATTTCCAGTCTGATACTTTTCAATATCAAACCATTACCATGAAAATCGGGATTGCATATCAGATTTGCAACTCTGTTTACAATTTTCATGGGGCGAAATATGAAGAAAGAAATGAACAAAGAAATCATGATATAATAAAGAAATTTTAAACTCGCTTGCTTGGTCTGTACAGGAATATCAGACCTCTGTCTTTTTTGAGTTGAGCTGAGTTGTAGTCTTACACACCTCTCTGCAGCTTCTTTCCTCCTGCCATCCCCTCATTACCCCATCCCCGCAGAGACGGTGCCTGCTCCCAGACCACCAATAACCAGCAAAAATCTATTTAAGCATAAAAATTCAAAAAGAAAAAATAATATAGCACCTTCAACTGCACCACAGACTAAAACAGTTAAATGTGGTCTATTAAACATTAGATCTCTCTCTTCTAAGTCCCTGTTAGTAAATGATATAATAACTGATCAACATATTGATTTATTCTGCCTTACAGAAACCTGGTTACAGCAGGATGAATATGTTAGTTTAAATGAGTCAACATCCCCGAGTCACACTAACTGCCAGAACACTCGTAGCACGGGCCGAGGTGGAGGATTAGCAGCAATCTTCCACTCCAGCTTATTAATTAATCAAAAAGCCAGACAGAGCTTTAATTCATTTGAAAGCTTGTCTCTTAGTCTTGTCCATCCAAATTGGAAGTCCCAAAAAAACAGTTTTATTTGTTGTTATCTATCGTCCACCTGGTCATTACTGTGAGTTTCTCTGTGAATTTTAGGACCTTTTGTCTGACTTAGTGCTTAGCTCAGATAAGATAATTATAGTGGGCGATTTTAACATCCACACACTGCATTTAATCTATTGTTAGACTCGATTGGCTTTGCTCAAAATGTAAATGAGTCCACCCACCACTTTAATCATACCTTAGCTCTTGTTCTGAGTTATGGTATGGAAATTGAAGACTTAACACTATTCCCTGAAAACCCCCTTCTGTCTGATCATTTCTTAATAACATTTACATTTACTCTGATGGACTACCCAGCAGTGGGCAGTGTTGCCACAGTTACTTTGAAAAAGTAATCCAATTACTGATTACTGATTACTCCTTGAAAAAGTAACTTAGTTACTTTACTGATTACTCAATTGGAAAAGTAACTAAGTTAGATTACTAGTTACTTTTTTAGTTACTTTCCCCAGCTGCCGACAACAACCCACGTCAACATGACAATGATACCTGTTTTGCCAAAACTCACTTTATAGTCACCCTTTCTTGACTTCAATGAAAATAAATACTTGTTTTATAAAAAGTAAAATAAAGACCTCTTTCTTGACCTCATATTTAACTGTTGACAGCACTGTAACAGTAAAACTTGCAAATTCAAACCTACATTGTTTATAAATGCAACTATTAAATTCTAACATTTTTCTAACATTTAAATTATCTCTAAACATTTTACTTGTCGATATTATTATTATTATTTTAAGCAATATTAGCAGTTGTAGTAAAAAACGGCTTCAAAACTGGACCTTTAATCTAGGGGTGTTGTGGGGGGCACATCCTTGCCCCACGCCCCCAATCCATCTGGATTCACCCCTGCTTTGGCGTTTGAGCACAAAGAATGGATAACATTTATTTATGCAGAAAACATGACCAGATATACAGGTAAGAAAGTTTTATTGCGTTTTCACATCATGTGGTCCTCAGAAAGAGAGTTTAGGTGCATTTGAGTGGAAAATAGTGTTAGTTGTTGACGTGTCGCGGAGGATCAGCTGTTTTTAACGAGACGATACGGAGTGGCTCAGCTCAGAATTCTAAATAAAGGAGAAAAAAGTATAAAAATGTCTTTGTAAAGCTCAGTGCAGGTGTGCTGATCACCGCGCTTTAAGAGGTGAGGACGAGTCGAGCAGCTGCAAAAAACCATGGATGAAAAGCTCACAGCTCACTGAAAGTGGACAGTTCGGTCGAACCCCGACCTCCTGCCCACGGACCAAGTTTAATGCTGCCATCGACCCACAATGAAAAATAATAGTAACGCACAGTGACTTGGAGAAGTAACTTTAATCTGATTACTGATTTGGAAAGATTAACGCGTTAGATTACTTGTTATTAAAAAAAGTGGTCAGATTAGAGTAACGCGTTACTAAGTAACGCGTTACCGGCATCACTGGCAGTGGGGAATAAGTTTCATTACAGTAGAAGTCTTTCAGAAAGCGCTGTAACTAGGTTTAAGGATATGATTCCTTCTTTATGTTCTCCAATGCCATATACCAACACAGGGCAGAGTAGCTACCTAAACTCTGTGAGTGAGATAGATTATCTCATCAATAGTTTTATATCCTCATTGAGGACAACTTTGGATGCTGTAGCTCCTCTGAAAAAGAGAGCCTTAAATCAGAAGTGCCTGACTCCGTGGTATAACTCACAAACTCGTAGCTTAAAGCAGATAACCCGTAAGTTGGAGAGGAAATGGCGTCTCACTAATTTAGAAGATCTTCACTTAGCCTGGAAAAAGAGTCTGCTGCTCTATAAAAAAGCCCTCCGTAAAGCTAGGACATCTTACTACTCATCACTAATTGAAGAAAATAAGAACAACCCCAGGTTTCTTTTCAGCACTGTAGCCAGGCTGACAAAGAGTCAGAGCTCTATTGAGCCGAGTATTCCTTTAACTTTAACTAGTAATGACTTCACGACTTTCTTTGCTAATAAAATTTTTAACTATTAGAGAAAAAATTACTCATAACCATCCCAAAGACATATCGTTCTCTTTGGCTGCTTTCAGTGATGCCGGTATTTGGATAGACTCTTTCCCTCCGATTGTTCTGTCTGAGTTATTTTCATTAGTTACTTCCTCCAAACCATCAACATGTCTATTAGACCCCATTCCTACCAGGCTGCTCAAGGAATCCCTACCATTAATTAATGCTTCGATCTTAAATATGCTCAATCTGTCTTTATTAGTTGGCTATGTACCACAGGCTTTTAAGGTGGCAGTAATTAAACCATTACTTAAAAAGCCATCACTTGACCCAGCTATCTTAGCTAATTATAGGCCAATCTCCAACCTTCCTTTTCTCTCAAAAATTCTTGAAAGGGTAGTTGTAAAACAGCTAACTGATCATCTGCAGAGGAATGGTCTATTTGAAGAGTTTCAGTCAGGGTTTAGAATTCATCATAGTACAGAAACAGCATTAGTGAAGGTTACAAATGATCTTCTTATGGCCTCAGACAGTGGACTCATCTCTGTGCTTGTTCTGTTAGACCTCAGTGCTGCTTTTGATACTGTTGACCATAACATTTTATTACAGAGATTAAAGCATGCCATAGGTATTAAAGGCACTGCGCTGCGGTGGTTTGAATCATATTTATCTAATAGATTACAATTTGTTCATGTAAATGGGGAATCTTCTTCACAGACTAAGGTTAATTATGGAGTTCCACAAGGTTCTGTGCTAGGACCAATTTTATTCATTTTATACATGCTTCCCTTAGGCAGTATTATTAGACAGCATTGCTTAAATTTTCACTGTTACGCAGATGATACTCAGCTTTATCTATCCATGAAGCCAGAGGACACACACCAATTAGCTAAACTGCAGGATTGTCTTACAGACATAAAGACAGGGATGACCTCTAATTTCCTGCTTTTAAACTCAGATAAAACTGAAGTTATTGTACTTGGCCCCACAAATCTTAGAAACATGGTGTCTAACCAGATCCTTACTCTGGATGGCATTACCCTGTAATACTGTGAGAAATCTTGGAGTCATTTTTGATCAGGATATGTCATTCAATGCGCATATTAAACAAATATGTAGGACTGCTTTTTTGCATTTACGCAATATCTCTAAAATTAGAAAGGTCTTGTCTCAGAGTGATGCTGAAAAACTAATTCATGCATTTATTTCCTCTAGTCTGGACTACTGTAATTCATTATTATCAGGTTGTCCTAAAAGTTCCATGAAAAGCCTTCAGTTAATTCAAAATGCTGCAGCTAGAGTACTGACAGAGACTAGAAGGAGAGAGCATATCTCACCCATATTGGCCTCTCTTCATTGGCTTCCTGTTACTTCTAGAATAGAATTTAAAATTCTTCTTCTTACTTATAAGGTTTTGAATAATCAGGTCCCATCTTATCTTAGGGACCTCATAGTACCATATCACCCCAATAGAGCGCTTCGCTCTCAGACTGCAGGCTTACTTGTAGTTCCTAGGGTTTGTAAGAGTAGAATGGGAGGCAGAGCCTTCAGCTTTCAGGCTCCTCTCCTCTGGAACCAGCTCCCAATTTGGATCAGGGAGACAGATACCCTCTCTACTTTTAAGATTAGGCTTAAAACTTTCCTTTTTGCTAAAGCTTATAGTTAGGGCTGGATCAGGTGACCCTGAACCATCCCTTAGTTATGCTGCTATAGACTTAGACTGCTGGGGGGTTCCCATGATGCACTGAGTGTTTCTTTCTCTTTTTGCTCTGTATGCACCACTCTGCATTTAATCATTAGTGATTGATCTCTGCTCCCCTCCACAGCATGTCTTTTTCCTGGTTCTCTCCCTCAGCCCCAACCAGTCCCAGCAGAAGACTGCCCCTCCCTGAGCCTGGTTCTGCTGGAGGTTTCTTCCTGTTAAAAGGGAGTTTTTCCTTCCCACTGTCGCCAAGTGCTTGCTCACAGGGGGTCGTTTTGACCGTTGGGGTTTTTCCGTAATTACTGTATGGCTTTGCCTTACAATATAAAGCGCCTTGGGGCAACTGTTTGTTGTGATTTGGCGCTATATAAATAAAATTGACTTGATTTTTGATTTGATTTTTTGTACAGACCGTGGTCCATACTGTCAAGACCTCGGTCTGATATTTTCCTGTACAGACCTGACGTATGATTAATAATCCTTCATTATTTAATGTGTTGGTTTTCCCATTGGCTTTAAAATTATAACCTGATATAAAACTTACCTTTTTTTTCCAATTTTTTTTAAAGTGGAAAAGTAAAAACCACAAAAATGTTGGAAGAAAATAATATGATTGTAATATGATAGTAAATCTCTGGCTAGTTTTTGTCAATTTGACTCCATTTAAACACTTCTCAGTATGTTGTGACACTTTAATGCAGTGATGCAGCAGACTATTTTGTTCTTGCATAACTGGGTCTTTGGGGCTTTCAACATGACTGATCACTCTGTCCTGATTAAGAGCCTTAGGAAATGAGCAGTCATATCTGGGTCAGTCTCGGGGTGGTTCCAACAGTGCCTCAGTCACAGGAGTTTAAGTCTGTGCTGTTTTTTGCTGGGCTGTGTTGTGCCCCAAGGTTCTGTACTTGGACCAATATTATTTATTTTATATACATCTCTACCTCATTCCACTGATCAGCAGATGACATGTCTCACTTAAGCTTTAGAATTGTAATACATTATCCATTCTATTAAACTGCATCAATAATAATGACAACAAAAACAAACAAGAGTTGTTACTTGTGCATCAGTCAGTTTTAAACCTCAAGTGACAGAGACCCATGGCTATATACTGCTGCAAGGCTTCTTACAAAGTCCTAAAATGGTCTGACTCCTGTGTCACACTGATGCTGATTTCCCTGTTAGTTTCCCATAAAGTTTAGTCTTCAACATTATGGCAATAACTTTAAGAGATCTAAATGGCCAGATGCTTCTCTGACAGTGAGAGAGAATTTTATCTATTTATTAGTTTTTAAGCTGTATGTCAGGTTTCTGAAGGTCGTGGTTTTAGCTGTTAACAGTTTTGAACTGGAGCGCTAGTCTCTAGTCTAGTCTAATACTGACAATAAAATGTAGTCTCTATCCAAAAAAATTGTCAGAATTTAAATATAATCTTTTTTAATCATGGACAAGCCTTAGAAAGTCTCAGAGCTGCTAATTATAACGCTCACTGTCAAACCAAACCGTATCACCGGTGCGCACTGCTAGCTGCACTCATTTATGATGTTTAGCTCCAAACCAGCCTGATATGTTTGAAGTTATTTAATCATAACACATGTGCATGTACACAAAACACCACACTACACTGGTTGGCAGGTGCAGCCTGTGAGTGGACAGATTTCCAGCACAACACACCACCTACGCTAGCAAAGCTAGCAGGTCGAAGAAACACAAACGTTGCCTATGAAGCACAACGCGATGAGGCACGAATCAATCGCACATACTATTCACAGAGGCGCCGACGTCTTCCACACGCTGGCTAACGCACAGAGCAGAATCCTGGCAAGGGCACACTGGTCCAAATCTATTGTCTGAGAGTCGGCATGGAAACACAGACTGATGAAAAGACGGATGGAGGGATTGATGGATAAAGGGATGCAGACACAGATAGCTCACCGGTTCGCCTTCTTCCTTTTTCTCCACCTCTTTCAGCACATTATCCAGGCTAAGTGTGTGAGTGTGTCTGTGTGTATGTGGTTAGCTGGCAAGAACACACACTGCTACATCCCCTCCTCTCTCTATCCCTCCCTCTTTCTCACTACTCATGAGCATTTATTTAATTATTTACTTCCTCTCTCTCTCTCTCTCTCTCTCTCAACTGACAACGGTTGTCTTGCTTTTTCTCCTCTTTTATGTCTGATTACAGATGTGTCATTTTTTGTTATCTGCACTGAAGGCACATCTCCTCCTTTTCTGACAAATCAGAGAAAACAGCGATTTGCAGTCTGCATGGTGCCGCGCTTCCTCTGTCCTACCCGTTCACATTCACACCGTCTCCCTCGCGCCACTCATTCTCATGTGATGCAGCAGCACTGCCGGCTCCTCCCTGGAGAGACAGCGGTGCCACACAGCTGACAGATTGAAGGATGCTGGGAAAAAGTGGTTACCGTAGGAGGGAGGGAGGGGGCGGAGCATGGAGAGAGGAAGGAGGGAGGGAGGTGCATAGAGAGAGAGGCATGGTCTGTGCAGGACAGAACTTCTATCATCAAAGAGTTCAACACCTTCATCATTTCCCTCACTCGCTCTGTGAGTCTGTCTTGGCTCTCGAGTCCAGGGGTGCCCACACTTTTTCAGCTTGTGAGCTACTTTTAAAAAGACCAAGTCAAAACGATCTACCTACATTACGACATTTAGTAGTGTGACAAAATTTCTTCAAAAGTGGGCTTTTAATCTAGGGGTGTTGTGGGGGCAGGGGGGGAGTAGTGTGCCTAGATCAGGGGTGAGCAATTTGTTCCAGAAAGGGCCAAGAGGGTGCAGGTTTTCTTTGCAGCCACTGACTCCACCAGGTGATTTCACTGATTCATATCACTTTGAGCAGATGGAATCAGTTAATCAGTGAAATCACCTGCTGGAGTCGGTGGCTGCAAAGAAAACCTGCACCCTCTTGGCCCTTTCTGGAACAAGTTGCCCACCCCTGTCCTAGATAGAGAGAGTGGCGACATGACGAGTCGGAAAAAAAACAAAAAAAAAAAACAGTCACGTGACTCATGGTGCCATCTTGGGTTCAAAATAGTGTTGGCTGATAATCTGTATGCATGTAAATAGGCTATTTTATTTATTTATTCGCTGAAAATGACGGTTGTTGCACATTTGGAGGCACAAATAGACACAACAAGGGCTTCAAGATGTATAAATTCCCTTCAGATCCGAACAGAAGAGAAATTTGGGAAAATAAAGTCAGTCAGTCATCAAAGCTCTGAGAGGTAAATTTAGTGTTCAGTCCCATGTACAGTAAAACTCACCTAAACCAGCATCTTATAAACCAGATATTCGCAGTCACCGAACAAAAAAAGTCCCCAAGTTTTTGTATTGTTTTCCATGTAATAAACACTGTATATAACGGATGCCATATAACGGATTTTGCTCACATTGGATAAAATGTCCCATCCAATTGCAATGTATTTCCATTAAAAACCTTGCATGTAGGACCGGAGTCATTTCCGTGATTAAAAGTCCAACCATTTATTTTTTCACACCATGCTCAGGCTCAGAGCAACAGCCTGACATGCACGTCAGGCTGCAGCAGGCTGCAGGCTGTGCAGTGACAGCAGCAAAGTGTCAAATCACAGCCTGGTGTGATTTGACACTTTGCTGCTTTCAATCCTTTGTCTCCTATCATAATATAATAGCTTTTTGCAGTACGTGCGCTGATTACAAATGGATCAGAAAAGTCTGCATCTTTAAATGGTAAATGAACTGCATTTATATAGCACTTTTCTATCTGCATCAGACGCTCAAAGCCTTTACAAATAATGCCTCACATTCACCCCGATGTGAGGGTGCTGCCATACAAGGTGCCCAAAACACACCAGGAGCAACGTGGGGATTAAGGACCTTGCCCAAGGGCCCTGAGTGATTTTCCTGTCTAACAGGGATTTGAACAGAGGATCCTCTGGTCACAATCCTATCGCTTTCATCCAATAAGTAACACAAAAATGGTTTAAAGCCTATCCAACAATATACAATTAATACGATTACTTTTCATAAAGGCTGCACAAAGGTCAAGCTAAAGAAGCACTGCGTTTGTGTCCGAGTTCACTGCCATCAAAAGGTCACTCTCCTGCACACTTTCTGTAGAATGATATGGTCCAAAAGCCAACTACAGGTGCACAAAAAGATCATCATCAGCAAGCTAGCCAACTCTTTCAAGAATTTTTGAACATAAAGGCAAATCTGAAGTTGGTCTATAATTTTCCAATGACCCTGTGGTCACCAACCGAACGGTCCCCCTAAAAATTATTCCGCCCTGCCGTCACTGTGTCTTCACTGCGTATGTGACTGAGACTGACTCTGACTCTCTACACCCAAAGTGGTCAAAGGGATTAATGTGATTATTAACCATTAGATGACAAAGTAAAACCTCTTCAATCATTCTAAAGTCAGTGGTGACGAGGTGACAATTGACTCAGTTCGCTACTGACCCTTCAAAATGACGTAGGCGCAGCAGTTTCAGACATGCTGCTGTGGCACTGTGATCGGTTATTATGAAATAATGCTGAAGGGGGGACCGTTCGGTCTGCGACACCAGATTGAAACTGGATTTCTTAAGACAGGATTTAATCACTGCCAATTGAAAACATGCAGGGACAGATCCAGCTGTTAGTGACAAGTTAAAGCTCCTCAACGTAGATCCTACTAAAGACCACAGGCTCCTAAACAACCTTGTAAGCAACGTATCAAGAAGACAGCTGATAGTCCTTACGCCATCTACTATTTGCGAGAACATACTAAGTGAAACAGTATGAAAATCAGCAAGTGTTGGTCTTCCATTAAAGTTAAAGTTAGAATTAGTATCTACTGTGATCACAGGATCACATGGCCTGACTGACATTTACTGATAAATAACCTGATGTCCACCAAATATAAATGGTGACGAACTGAACAGACGGGTTCACCTAAGTAAGTTTGGCCACAATATCAAATAAGAATTTTGGATTAAGTTTATCATTATTAATTAAGTGTGCACAATTTTCCCACTTTGCTGCCAACAATGCATGTTAATATTTAAGGAAAGTCTCACAGCAGGCTAAATGACTAATCTCCAAGCTAGAAGTGAGACATTTATGGTCCAGATTCTGATAAACACGCTTATGATGCGGCAGATTTTCCCCATGCCGCAGAGTCTGCAAATTAGGGCAACAACTGATAGGAACCAGTGGAGCTACTGGATCCAATAAGTTCACAATCACAATATTTAGACCATCTTTGAAATTATCCAATGAGCAGTTATATTCAGAGAGGGATCCAAGAACCTCAGGCGATCATCACAGTGGAGGGCCCAGTGGTAGACTTCACTGTCATAAAAACAATTGGTTTCAAGAAACAGTGTAATGTTACTTGAAACTTAATGACTGAGTGGGCCAACACTGTTGATGAAAGGGAGACTATGTCTTTTATTAAAATGTCAATCCCACAACATAGGACACATCCAAGGTGCGTTACCACTGCTTCTTCTTATTTACTGCTCTTAAGGGCTTTACACAAAAACGCCTATACACCCACACTGTCTGTGAGTGTACAAATTGCAAATAAAATCTCTTAATCTTAATTTGTGTGCTGCCTTGGTGTCTGCTCTGCTCCCTTCCTGTTCCTCCAGGCGCCGCGCCACGGAGCTGATTTCACACACCTGCCTGCAATCATGTATTTAAACCTCAGTCCTGCCTTTTCACACTCACCAGAAACTCAGCGCTGCCTGTGTGGTACCTGGCCTCAGTTTATCTCTCTGTGGTGAATGAGTCTGATTCATCATACTCTGGTTCCTTGTTGACTTTTTCTCTGTGTCCTCAGCATTCCTGTCCACAGTCCGCTCCGTCGAGGATGCCTGGTCCTGATTCAGGTTCAGTCATCTCTCTCCATCTGGTTCGGGAACTCACTCTATCCACCCTTTGGTCAAGTCAGAGTCTCCTTGCTCCAGTGTCGTCCTCCTCAGATTTGTCCTTTTATCAATTCCAATTTGTTCGCAAAACAAAATTATTAATTTTCTTCTTCATTATGGCTCCCTGCATTTTGGGTCCTAACCTCTGTCTCTGGTTTAACCATAACATACGAGTAATTTAATAAACTGGTCAAGCTCTGTATATGAAATTGAAAATATGATGTATATATATATATATATATATATATATATATATATATATATATATACACACACACACACACACACGTATACAGTGGGGAAAATAAGTATTTGACCCCCTGTCAGTTTTGCAGGTTTTCCCACCTACAAAGAATGTAGGGGTCTGTAATTTTTATCCTAGGTACACTTCACCTGTGAGAGACAGAATCTAAAAAAAAATCCAGTAAATCACATTGTATGATTTTTAAATAATTAATTTGCATTTTATTGCATAAAATAAGTATTTGACCACCTAGATAAACAGAGCTTAACAACTGGTACAGAAACATTTGTCTGCCATTACAGAGGTCAGACATTTCCTGTAGTTCTTGACTAAGTTTTCAAACACTGCAACAGGGATTTTGGTCCATTCCTCCATACAGATCTTCTCCAAATCTTTCAGGTTTGGAGTTTCAGCTCCCTCCAAAGATTTTCTATTGAGTTCAGGTCTGGAGACTGGCCAGGCCACTCCAGGACCTTGAAATGCTTCTTACGGAGCCACTCCTCAGTTGCCCTGGGGGGTCATTGTCATGCTGGAAGACCCAGCCATGACCCATCTTCAATGCTCTTACTGAGAGAAGGAGGTTGTTTGCCAAAATCTCACAATACATGACCCCATCCATCCTCCCTTCAATACGGTGCAGTCGTCCTGTCCCCTTTGCAGAGTATGATGTTTCCACCCCCATGCTTCACGGTTGGGATGGTTTTCTTGGGGTTGTTCTCATCCTCTAAACATGGTAAGTGGAGCTGATTCCAAAAAGCTCTATTCTGGTCTCGTCTGACCACATGACCTTCTCCCATGCCTTGGCTGGATCATCCAGATGGTCACTGGTGAACTTCAAACGGGCCTGGACATGTGCTGGCTTGAGCAGGGGGACCTTGCTGCCCTGCAGGATTTTAAACCATGACAGCATCATGTGTTACTAATGTAATCTTTGTGACTGTGGTCCCAGCTCTCTTTAGGTCATTGACCAGGTCCTCCTGTGTAGTTCTGAGCTTTCTCTGAATCATCATTAAATGATGATTTACAAAGTGAGAATGAACAATGAACAAAGTGAGATCTTACATGGAATCCCAGACTGAGGGAGATTGACAGTCATCTTGTGTTTCTTCCACGTTCTAATAAATAATCATAATAGTGCAGGTCTACAGTTTTGTCCCTGGTGTCCTTAGACAGCGCTGTGGTCTTGGCTAAGGTGGACAGGTTGGAGTGTGATTGATTGAGTGTGTGAACAGGTGTTTTTTATTCAGGTAACAAGTTCAAACAGATGCAATTAACACAGGTAAAGAGTGCAGAATAAGAGGGCTTCTTAAAGAAAAATTAACAGGTCTGTGTGAGCCAGAATTCTTGCTGGTTGGCAAGTGTTCAAATACTTATTTGCAGCAGTAACATACGAGGTCTGTCCATAAAGTATTGTACCTTTTTATTTTTTTTTAAACTATATGGATTTGATTCATATGTTTTCACGTCAGACAAGCTGTCATGGAAGCTGCGCGGAGGCTTCGCACGTCATGACCGATTCGCTTTGGAAGCGAGACAAAGGAACACCTCCGTTTCGGCGTGTCAGAGGACAAGTTTGGACATGTCTATCTCGGCTTTCAGTGCTTACCAGTCCAGTAAGTATCAGTGAAATTGTGGAGAGCTGGACATGTCAAGTAGGGACTTGAAGGTTAAAACAGAGAGCAGAGATAAGGGAGAATGGAGGAGATGCGACTGCCCTCCTCGGAGTCCCAAGCTGGAGTATATATCACTTGCAAGAAGAAGCAAAATGGATTTGATCACTATTATTCATTTATAAGGCATCATATGTGTGATGAACGTACCACGCAATGAAATGTTTGAAAACTCAGTGTATCATTTACATATTCACAGAAAAAAACAGTGCTTCAGACATCAGAAGCTCAGAGCTAATGAATGTTTTTGTTAGAAGTACAAACTGCATCTTCAAGCTACTGACCAGACAATCATATTTGAGGTGAACTTACAATGTAATTTAAACTCCTTTTTAGTACACATAAAATTCATTAATTCTTCTTGTTAAAATAGCTGTCCTTGTATTTTCAAATGAGTTCAAATAAGGTTTCTTCCAAATTCCAAAGTCCATTTCCATTCAAAAGTGTGGTCTTCCAGTAAAAAACACATTACGGTATTTCTTCAGAACAAAGAACTTTTTCCCCCCCATTCTTTTCTTCGTTATCTTATTCAGGTGGTTCCTGTTATTCGACATCCCCTTCCTGAAGGCATACTTGACACCACACCATAACTTTGGGTGGGAAGCAGGAGCAGGAGCAGTCGCCCCGTCGCCTCCCCCCTCCCCCGGCTGAAGACACGGACCGGTGCGTCCCCTTTGCATGTGGTTTATCCCTCTGGATGGGCACAAGGCTGTTTTCATGGATCTTTCCAGCTACGGACCGCCGTGACCCTGTTTTGTGATTAGAGGACAGACTGTTTTATTTGAGTCGCTTTCCAGAGCACAGTCAGCTGTTTGGGACTTTTCCTCTTCCTTGTTTAATAAAAACGGGGGATTGTCACACGGATATTTTAGACTTTTTGAGCCCAGTGCCCATCTCTGTTGGATTCTATGTGGGGCATTTCCAAAGTGACAGAGTGGACTTATGCTAAGTTTAGTTTTAAATCAGCTCACAGCACATTTATCTATTTACTGTTCACACTGCTACTCTGCTGTGTCTAATAAACATCTGTTCGTTTATGCACACACACAGACATGAACGCATGTACCTGTATGTTTTCGCAGAGCAGTTCTTTGTCTCATTAGACACTTGTTGCTGTTTGATAAAGCCATTTATGCCATGGTCCCAGATCTGGACCATGGCATCACTTAGCTCCTGGACAGGCTGATGTGCAACCTGGCTGCGTCAAATGGACCAAAACACAATGTTCCACAGGTGTTCTATTGAATTTAGGTCAGGTGAGCATGGGGGCCACTCAATGGTATCAATTCCTTCATCTTCCAGAAACTGCCTGCATACTCTTGCCACATGAGACCAGGCATTGTTGAATACAAGGAGGAACCCAGGACCAACTGCACCAGTGTAGGGTCTGACAATGGGTCCAAGGATTTCATCCCAATAATAATAGCAGTAAGGGTGTTGTCTATCCTGTAGAGGTCTGTGCATCCTTCCAGGGATATATGCCTCTCCAGACCATTACTGAGCCACCACCAAACCAGTCATACTGAATGATGCTGCAGGTAGCATAGCATTCTCCACTGCATCTTTAAACCCTTTAATGTCTGTCACATGTGCTCAGATATGTGAAAAGCACAGGGCACCAGTGGCTGACTTGCCAATTCTAGTGTTCTATGGCAAACACCAATGGAGCTCCATGGTGCCAGCCAGTGTGCACAGGGCCCACTCTAAGACTCCTGGTGATCATCTTCATAGATCATTAGGGTTCCTGCTCCAATAGCCTACCTGGCCAGCATGTTCCCATTTCCCCCCAATGAAACCACAGCTCACTTCAGATTCAGTTGAAGAAAAGCAGATTGCCATCTGCTCAGGGTCTCAGATGTAACCAAAGACTCCAAGATTATTTTGATTATGAGGAGTAAAAGAAAAAGCAATCCTTACGCAAAAAAGGAGACATTCTGTTGACAAGACAGTAAAGGCTGCCAGGGCTGGCACTGCAGGTAGTCACAGAAGTTTACAAAAGGAGATGTTTCATCTTAGAAGGTATTCTAAATATCTTCCTGAGTAGTAGCCATATCATATCGATAGCGATATGATATGGCTACAGAAGGCCGACAGAAATTCTCTCCACAATAACAAGATATCAATGATATAGTTGATGCCAGGTAGTTGTTAACCACTAAGCATGGTGGCTTAGTGGTTAGCACTGTTGCCTCATAGCAAGAAGGTCATGGGATCGATTCCCACCTGTGGCCTTTCTGTGGTAAGTTTGCATGTCCTCTTTGTGTTTGCGTGGGTTTCATCCCACATTTAAAGACATGCAGGTTAGGTGAATTGGAAACTTATAACTGCCCAAGTCTCCCTTTCAAAAGAGATCTTAATCTCAACAGGAAGAACCTGGTTAAATAAAGGTTAAATTAAAAATTAAAACATGTGTGCTCCAAGTGTGCACCTCATGCATAACATAAGCATTGCAGAAGGTGAAGTTCAAATGAGATGAGGAAGATAACATAGAACCATAAACTACACCTCATCAAGCAACAATATGATGAAGAAGAGTTTGCAGAATGACAAATTTATGTGTCTCAGTGTGCATCATATCTACTCCGTGCAGTGGAGGAGGAGAGCAGCAGGAGTGCGTTGCAGGTTAGTCTCATTTGTGCACCATACAGTGATCCAGAGCAAGTCTCACATTCAGGCATACCAATGTCACCACGCTGCAATGCTAGGTGTTCAACTGCACAATGGGAGCAACTTAGGATGTAATTTATTTGCACAGTTTCTTCAATTAGTTCCCACATTTGATCAGTTTGTGTGTTGAGTGCACACACTGTATGTTGTAAATTGAGAATGAGAGACAGGACATTGGCTTAGTGGTTAGCACTGCTGCATCACAGCAAGAAGGTCATGGATTTGATTACAACATGTGGCCTTTCTGTGTGGAGTTGTGCATGTTCTCCCCATGTTTGCGTGGGTTTCCTCCGGGTGTTCTAGTTTCCTGTGACATTTAAAGTCATGCAGGTTAGGTGAATTGGAAACGTTATAATTGTCCAGGTCTCCCTTGCAAAGGCGGTCTCGATCTCAATGGGACTAACCTGGTTAAATAAAATAATTATTATTACTCTTTTTATGTGTTTATGTGGATAATATCAAACACAAAAATACATTAATTAAGCGTAGAAATGATTCTGTGCTCAATAAATACAGGTTTGTACATGCAGAGGCATGAATGTCTTGGCCTTATGTGCTATTCCACTTAAAACACACTGAACAGGTTTTCATTTAACTTAGTAGGAGATAGTAGGAGATGGGCCACAAAAGGACAATATTTACACAGATGTAAATATTCTCAACCCCTGGAAAACACAGTGATCCTTGATCCCTACAATGGACAACATGGGCAGGTACATAGAGTAGTGTTCAGAATAATAGTAGTACTAAGTGACTAAAAAGATTAATCCAGGTTTTCAGTATATTTGTTATTGTTACATGGGAAACAAGGTACCAGTAGATTCAGTAGATTCTCACAAATCCAACAAGACCAAGCATTCATGATATGCACACTCTTAAGGCTATGAAATTGGGCTATTAGTAAAAAAAGTAGAAAAGGGGGTGTTCACAATTATAGTAGCATCTGCTGTTGATGCTACAAACTCAAAACTATTATGTTCAAACTGCTTTTTTTAGCAATCCTGTGAATCACTAAACTAGTATTTAGTTGTATAACCACAGTTTTCATGATTTCTTCACATCTGCGAGGCATTAATTTTGTTGGTTTGGAACCAAGATTTTGCTTGTTTACTAGTGTGCTTGGGGTCATTGTCTTGTTGAAACAGCCATTTCAAGGGCATGTCCTCTTCAGCATAAGGCAACATGACCTCTTCAAGTATTTTGACATATCCAAACTGATCCATGATACCTGGTATGCGATATATAGGCCCAACATCATAGTAGGAGAAACATGCCCATATCATGATGCTTGCACCACCATGCTTCACTGTCTCCACTGTGAACTGTGGCTTGAATTCAGAGTTTGGGGGTCGTCTCACAAATTGACTGCAGCCCTTGCACCCAAAAAGAACAATTTTACTCTCATCAGTCTACAAAATATTCCTCTATTTCTCTTTAGGCCAGTTGATGTGTTCTTTGGCAAATTGCAACCTCTTCTGCACACGTCTTTTATTTAACAGAGGGACTTTGCGGGGGATTCTTGCAAATAAATTAGCTTCACACAGGCATCTTCTAACTGTCACAGCACTTACAGGTAACTCCAGACTGTCTTTGATCATCCTGGAGCTGATCAATGGGTGAGCCTTTGCCATTGTGGTTATTCTTCTATCCGTTTTGATGGTTGTTTTCCATTTTCTTCGACGTGTCTCTGTTTTTTTGTCCATTTTAAAGCATTGGAGATCATTGTAGATGAACAGCCTCTAATTTTTTGCAACCGCGTATATGTTTTCCCCTCTCCAATCAACTTTTTGATCAAACTACGCTGTACTTGTTATGTGTCGACGCGGGTTGAGGAGCGGACCTGCGTCTGACGGAACCCAGCACTAAAATAACCAGAAAGCGGTTCCAATAACAAAACAATTTATTTTTTCCACCCTCTGGTGCATAACAAAGTGTATGAACAAAAGATGCGTCAGTCTGGTGGAGTGAAGGCTGGCACGCTCTCCAGCGCCTAAAAGGATCGAAGCCCGGCGCTTCTGGACTCACTTTACCGCCAAACACCCCCCAGGTGGACACGACAAACCGACTCTCTGCGAAGGATAGAAAAGGTGAGGTAAGTCAGCAGCTACAACCAATATCCTTCAAAAGGCACACACTATCAGCAACACATTCAGGTCTGTATTTAAGCTTTATGTAAATGAGCAGCTTCTCACAACAGGTGGAGGATTACCACTCCGCACGCCACGGCAGTGAGAAGCGAGCTGCACAATTCTCATCACAATTCAAATCTACTGCGTAACAAAATACCAAGTTACTATCAACAATTAGTCAAACAATTAATCACCTCAGATGTGTGCTGACAGCATGTGTCCCTCACCCTTCTTCCTTCACAGGCATGATGTGTCAAACCCAGGCGCGGTCCTCAGCGTCTCACAAACGAACATCACAAGGTCGAGTTCCCGGCAATTCTGCTTGAATCACACATGGCTTAAATGTAGAACGCCATCTCATTATCTGCTTCAGCTGAAAGTCTTTAAGGTTGCACTTGAGCACCATCCACAGGTGCTGCACATAACGTTAATGAGGGTGAAGGACTCTTCAGCCAGCACCTTCTCCACAGACACATCAGTTTTCATACCACCTGGAGAGCAAAGAAAAGAAAAGAACACCAAAATGCCCAGCCACACCCCCCAAACACACAACAGTACTTCCGAATAATGTCTTGAACATCCCATTTTCCTCAGGCTTTTGAAGAGAAAGCATGTTCAACAGGTGGTGGCTTCATCCTTAAATAGGGAACACTTGATTCACACCTGTTTGTTCCACAAAATTGACAAACTCACTGACTGAATGCCACACTCCTATTATTGTGAACACCCCCTTTTCTACTTTTTGTTACTAGTAGTCCAATTTCATAGCCTTAAGAGTGTGCATATCATGAATGCTTGGTCTTGTTAGATTTGTGAGAATCTGCTGAATCTACTGGTACCTTGTTTCCGATGTAACAATAAGAAATATACTGAAAACCTGGATTAATCTTTTTAGTCACATAGCACTACTATTATTCTGAACACTACTGTATGGTGTAACTAAGTCAACCTAATATGAAGGCTCTTGTCCATTAACAATTTTATATGTTAATAACAAAACTTTAAATTCAGACCTCACATAAATAGAAAGCCAGTGAAAAGAGACCAGGGCTGTCTTAATATGGTCAAAACATCTTCTCCTACTTAAGGATTGAGCCGCAACATTCTGAACCAAATGAAGACCCTGATGGACATATACTCAACAAAAATATAAACGCAACACTTTTGGTTTTGCTCCCATTTTGTATGAGATGAACTCAAAGATCTAAATCTTTTTCCACATACACAATATCACCATTTCTCTCAAATATTGTTCACAAACCAGTCTAAATCTGTGATAGTGAGCACTTCTCCTTTGCTGAGATAATCCATCCCACCTCACAGGTGTGCCATACCAAGATGCTGATTAGACACCATGATTAGTGCACAGGTGTGCCTTAGACTGCCCACAATAAAAGGCCACTCTGAAAGGTGCAATTTTGTTTAATTGGGGGGGATACCAGGCAGTATCTGGTGTGACCACCATTTGCCTCATGCAGTGCAACACATCTCCTTCGCATCATCCGTGAAGAGAACACCTCTCCAACGTGCCAAACGCCAGCGAATGTGAGCATTTGCCCACTCAAGTCGGTTACGACGACGAACTGGAGTCAGGTCGAGACCCCGATGAGGACGACGAGCATGCAGATGAGCTTCCCTGAGACGGTTTCTGACAGTTTGTGCAGAAATTCTTTGGTTATGCAAACCGATTGTTTCAGCAGCTGTACAAGTGGCTGGTCTCAGACGTCTTGGAAGTGAACATGCTGGATGTGGAGGTCCTGGGCTGGTGTGGTTACATGTGGTCTGCGGTTGTGAGGTTGGTTGGATGTACTGCCAAATTCTCTGAAACAACTTTGGAGACGGCTTATGGTAGAGACATGAACATTCAATACGCGATCAACAGCTCTGGTTGACATTCCTGCTGTCAGCATGCCAACTGCACGCTCCCTCAAATCTTGCGACATCTGTGGCATTGTGCTGTGTGATAAAACTGCACCTTTCAGAGTGGCCTTTTATTGTGGGCAGTCTAAGGCACACCTGTGCACTAATCATGGTGTCTAATCAGCATCTTGATATGGCACACCTGTGAGGTGGGATGGATTATCTCAGCAAAGGAGAAGTGCTCACTATCACAGATTTAGACTGGTTTGTGAACAATATTTGAGGGAAATGGTGATATTGTGTATGTGGAAAAAGTTTTAGATCTCTGAGTTCATCTCATACAAAATGGGAGCAAAACCAAAAGTGTTGCGTTTATATTTTTGTTGAGTAGGCAAGCCAAAACACAAAATATTGCAATAGCCAGGAAGGAATAAAGGCAGGAATCAGTTTGCATCAGTCCTGAATTCTACCTCTTCTGTTAATTCAGTAATTGACAGAAGAGGAAAGAATTCTTGCAATATTATGGAATTCCTATTTCTCAATGGTGCCAAACAAATCTCCAAAGTCCCAATTTGAGAGGGATTACCAACATTAATTGGCATATAAAGTTGGGTGTCATCGGCATAATAATAAAAAACAATTCCAAGTCATCCAAAAATGTGTCCAATATGTGCTATATAGAGAGAGAACAGCAAAGGACCCAAAACAGCATTGTGCTGTACATCATAACTCACTGGAACAAGTTTTAAAGCGACCTTGTTATATAAAACATGACATCAGTCGAACAGATACGTCAACCAAGTTAAGACATGACCAGTAATATCAAAGTAGCTTTCAAGCCTGTCTAATTATACGATGAGCAACTGCATGAAACGCTATACTAATATTGCACGAGTGCAGTGAGTCTGAGTCCACTGCCAGCAAAACCAGGGCTGAGTGACTTTGTAAACATATTTTATTAAAACTTTTCTGACAAATTGACAATTTCATTTCTGATTAGAATTTGTGAAAGTTAAGCTTCAGTTCAGTATTCACTATGCACATGTAAAACGTGATGCAGTATTGCTAATTAACACAACATTGAAATATGGCCCACTTATAATATTTAACATTAATTATTTCTCATTGGTGAGCATGCCTAGGACATGAGGGGCACAATGCTTCTGATTGGTAAACATGACTGTCATGCAATAATTCATATTTCAAAAGTGTGATATGGGCTGAAGTAATGGGTCATATTCTCCATATGGTGGTCCTTCAAAGCAGAATAAAATAAATAATTTCAGATTTGGAATAGGTTTTTTAGGTTTAGTAACAGCCACAACATGAGATTTAACTTAACGTTAAATATGATGCAAAGTTCAAATTTCATTATATTTCATGTCGTTTGGCCTTGTCGTTTGAGTCTGTGGGTACTGACAGGTGAGGGCAATTGTTTGTATGCTGTTATGGAAGTCTTGTACTTATTTTGTTTGTTCTCTAATTATTTAGATGTTTCAATAAGGCAGGTAACTGTGAACTGAATTGCTCCTTGGGGATTAATACAGTTGTCTGATTCTGATTCTTATGCATTGGCTGTAAGTAAAGTTTAAATAACATATTGGATGGACATAGCATTTGCTGACATCTTTAAAACTCACATACATTAGCTATGTGTGCGAGTGCTACCATGTTCCGTTAGACATGAAATGTTTTTATTTACTGTACCAGTTGTTTTACTTTTTCTTATTGTGTGTGACAGAGTGTAAATGTAAACTTTCTGTTTTCATCTCTTCTCATTCACACTAGATAAAGTTGCTGGATGTCAAAATCCAACCCCTCATCCACGTCGTGACACCTGAGTAATGGATGAAGCACAGGATTGCCTGTTGAGGTGAAATATGCTGGACAAGGTGTGTGCCCTGCGGCAGCTAGAGTAGCCATTAAGGCCCAACGGGAACCCTGAACATGAGATGGCTAATGAGGGTCTGGTGAAACAAGAAGTCTTCAATGGCAGATCAGGTGGAGGAGTTGATGGATTATAACCCAATGGCTGTGAAGACAAGGCTGCACCAGGTCCTCAGACCCCGATCATATGGCATTTCCCAGGTATTGGACCAGGATAAGGATCTGTCAAATACTGTATTTGTCAGCGTGCAACAACATTCCCACATTACCCACACTAGAAGGAGAGAGCATATCTCACCCATATTGGCCTCTCTTCATTGGCTTCCTGTTAATTCTAGAATAGAATTTAAAATTCTTCTTCTTACTTATAAGGTTTTGAATAATCAGGTCCCATCTTGTCTTAGGGAGCTCGTAGTACCATATCACCCCAATAGAGCGCTTCGCTCTCAGACTGCAGGCTTACTTGTAGTTCCTAGGGTTTGTAAGAGTAGAATGGGAGGCAGAGCCTTCAGCTTTCAGGCTCCTCTCCTGTGGAACCAGCTCCAAATTCAGATCAGGGAGACAGACACCCTCTCTACTTTTAAGATTAGGCTTAAAACTTTCCTTTTTGCTAAAGCTTATAGTTAGGACTGGATCAGGTGACCCTGAACCATCCCTTAGTTATGCTGCTATAGACGTAGACTGCTGGGGGGTTCCCATGATGCACTGTTTCTTTCTCTTTTTGCTCTGTATGCACCACTCTGCATTTAATCATTAGTGATCAATCTCTGCTCCCTTCCACAGCATGTCTTTTTCCTGGTTCTCTCCCTCAGCCCCAACCAGTCCCAGCAGAAGACTGCCCCTCCCTGAGCCTGGTTCTGCTGGAGGTTTCTTCCTGTTAAAAGGGAGTTTTTCCTTCCCACTGTAGCCAAGTGCTTGCTCACAGGGGGTCGTTTTGACCGTTGGGGTTTTACATAATTATTGTATGGCCTTGCCTTACAATATAAAGCGCCTTGGGGCAACTGTTTGTTGTGATTTGGGGCTATATAAAAAAAAATTGATTGACTGATTGATTAAACAAACCCACACACAGACATCTCTACAGCAACCCTGGATATAGGATCCCATCTGGGAATCAACTATCATCTTCCCCACCGAGGGACTGCCACATGAATTAAGTTACTGTGCGTTCTGAAAATTTGTACAAACCACAGCATCTCATAAAACATCACTCAATACAAATTTAAAATCAGCGAACATCCCATCTGTGTGAAACCTTACTAATTCATATAAAAACCTCAACCTCTGTAATTACCTTATTGGTCACAATGTGCTGCGGCAACAAACTCACATGAAACAAGGACAGCAATTCACAAATGTGGATCGGTACTCTTAATATGACTGGTGCGGTTAATACTTTGGAAGAAATCTTGTATTGCATATAAAGAAGCATTTGGGAGCTTATCGACGAGTTACGAATCACAGGATTAAATGGAAGAAATAGATTTTCTCAACTCAGTGGTTACTGCCATGTTCCACACAGTGCCATAATGTTGGTTACATCATCAGCCTACGTCTGTTAAATACGAGATCTGTTAGAAAAGTATTGGACCTTTTTATTTTTTGCAAAAACTATATGGATTTGCATCATGTGCGCTTGCATCAGCCAAGCTTGAACCTTCGTGCACATGCGTGAGTTTTTTCACGCCAGTCGGTTGCATCATTCGCCTGTGGGCAGGCTTTGAGTGAGCACTGGTCCACCCCTCTCGTCGGATTTTCACTGTCAAGAAAATGTCTGAATGGCTGGAGCAGCGCTGCATCAAATTTTTCAAGAAACTGTGTGAGACAGCCAGGTGGAAACCATTCGGAAAATTCAGATGGCTTTCGGTGAAAATCCTGGGCATCACACAGATTAAGGAGCATTACAACCGGATTAAAGACGGCCCACAGTGGCTGAGGGCGCGCCGCGCTTCGAGCAGCCATCAACAGACTGAAATGACCAGATCATTTCCAAAGTGAAGGCTGTGCTCATCCGGGCATAGTTGCCCGGATGAGAAGCAAATTCTTACCCATTAGGAGGCAGCACATGTAATTCGGGCAGCCTCTATTCCAGAAAAATCCAGAAAATTCTCATGCCTGTTGAATAACTAACATACTGGTAGCTGCTAGCTATCTGGTGATACATACAGAACTGGAACAGAACTGTTTTCCAACAGTAAAATGACTGTACTATTTGCAGTTTTTGTATCTTCTGAACTAAAAGGCTTACAGGATGTTGTACGAATCAGGATGCGTGAGTAACTGGAGTGCGTATTACAACCCCAATTCCAATGACGTTGGGACATTGTGTGAAATGTAAATACAAACAGAATACAATGATTTGCAAATCCTCTTCAACCTATATTCAATTGAATACACCACAAAGACAAGATATTTAATGTTCAAACTGATAAGCATTTTTGTTTTTGTGCAAATATTTGCTCATTTTTAAAATGGATGCCTGCAACACGTTTCAAAAAAGCTAGGACAGGAGCAACAAAAGAATGGGAAAGTTGATGAATGCTCAAAGAACACCTGTTTGGAACATTCCACAGGTGAACAGGTTAATTGGAAACAGGTGAGCGTCATGATTGAGTATAAAAGGAGCATCCCCAAAAGGCTCAGCCATTCACAAGCAAAGATGGTGTTATATGGCTGGGGGGGCCTGGCTGCCGGTTTGTTTCTGTTTTTTGGTTTTCCTCCCAGGTGGCTTGCGTTTGGGACTGAGTGGCTGTGTTGCTGAGGCTGTCAGGACCTCACCCTGATCACCTGCGACTCGTCAGGACTCACAGCTGTGGTGCATCTGGATGGATTGGAACATGTTGGCATTTAAGACTGGAGTGCACAGTGTGTATTTGCCAGAGACTCGACCTTGTGACCAGACGGGTGAGATCGTCGTCTCGGGAGCCATCTCATCAACAGCGGATGCTGAGAACGTCCAGGTTTGATGCACAGTCTGTGAAAGAGGAGGGGGTGAGGTTTCACGCTCGTCAGCACACTTCCTGAGGTACGTTAGATTTTGTGACTAACATTTATACAGTCAGTAAATGTGGTGTCCCTCACACCTTATTGTATTGAGCTGTTTGTTAGTCATGTATCAGCTTTCACTGCAGTGGAGTTTTGTGAACTGATTGTTCCATGCCTGCAGGTTGGGAAGCTGATCAGTAATCAAGCCAGGAAGTGTTTGCTGTTTGTACACCTTTAAGTGTTCTGTGTGTAGAGTGTGGACTCACATAATGGTTCCTTCTTTCACAGACTCGGTTGTTGCGGCCACCTGGGGGGTGTCGGCGGGGTCCTTGGATCCGAAACAGCTTCTGGATCCGGACCGTTAGCGCTGCTGGGAGCGCACCACGCCAGGCCGCACCTTTTGTTATTATATTATCACTGTTATGTATTAAATTCAGTTAGCCTTTGTACCGTGCTCTGCTTATTTCATACTGGGTCCTTCAAACGCTGGTCGGTTCTCCGAGCTGCGTCCGACACATAACAGTAGTCTCTGGCCAAACATCACGGACCCAGCGGTAGCAGAGACGGTAACGCGCCGGGAAGGCGGCAGCAGACGTTCAGTGGTTATCCGGATCAGTTGCGGGGCTCTCCGCCTGGAAGGTGCGTGTTTGAGAACCCATTACTGGATACTGATTTGTGCTCTCTTGCAGCCGTGTTCCTGTGTTGTGCCTTATCCGTGGGTCGTGGTGGAGTGTGACTGGCGACGGCTTCGCGCCACGCTCCGACCGGATAAGAGGGTTAAACGGGAGCTGCAAGAGTGCGTTTGTAATGGGTTCACGCGCACGGCGGAGCTCTGTTAGCACGGGTCGCTGAGCTTCCTGTGTTACAGTCGTAGCCACGTTTCCCCGGACAAAGGTAACTACTGCGTCTGTTGTATCAGCTCCGGCGTTATTTAGTTGAGCACATTTTGGTTGTGTGTTGCACTCAGCTGCGCACATAAAGGCAGCTCGTTTGTTTTTTCTGTCGCCAAAGGGGTTTTTTCATTTTTAGCACTCTGGCTCCTCCTTGTGGTGACTGAATCACGTTACCGTCAAGCTCTTGAGTAGGAACAGGTGTGTTCCATTTGGTTGAGCTTGACGGTATAACTCACTGATTTGTTTTGTGTTAGTTCATTTTGTGTGGGTGTTTTTTGAGTTGGTTTTTTGTGTGGGATTTTATTTTTTGTTGTCCACTATTTGTCTGGGGTTGTGACCCTGCAGCCTGTCTGAAAAAGAACAAAAAAACAAAAAACAAAAAAGGGACCCAAACAACTGTGTGTTGGTCTGTTTGTTTTTTTCTTTTATTTCTTTTTGTTTCACATCCCCAGGGTTAGATGGAACGGTCCCCTGGGGGGTGATGGGGTGGTACTTGGGTTGTTTTTTCTCTTTGTTTTTTGTTATGCCCTCTCTTCTCCTCTGACTC
The DNA here is from genome assembly GCF_902500255.1 of Thalassophryne amazonica. Classification (NCBI taxonomy): domain Eukaryota; kingdom Metazoa; phylum Chordata; class Actinopteri; order Batrachoidiformes; family Batrachoididae; genus Thalassophryne; species Thalassophryne amazonica. Next base: position 24,290,970 of record NC_047108.1, read on the forward strand.
CAGCCGGGTGTGCCGTGGTGTCGGCATTGCTGGAGGGGTGCAGTTGGGTTGTGCTGGGCGTTTCCCAGGTAGCCTCTGCACCCGGGAGGGGAGGGGGGGGGGGTTTTGGGGTATCTTTTTGTTTTCCCCCCCCTGTTTCCGCCCTCAGGGTTTGACTGTGGTGTCCTCTGGGGGGGAAAGGGCTGTAGGCCCATCTAGCCATGGACGGCCGGGGCTGGGTCCATTGGTCATGAGGGGAGGCGTCTCCTGGGGTTGACAAGTGGTCCTCTGGGAGGCGCTGGTAGTCCCCGTGGGCGACGTTGGATCCCAGAGGGACCTAGGTCGTGGTTATTACTCCTGGAGCTGGCGGGAGGCCCTCTGGGGGGTGTTGGTACCTACATGTCGTTTGGGGGGGAGGAGGGGGGGTATTTTAGCATTTTTGTTTGTAAACTCAAGTTTGGGTTTTTCTTTTCTCCCCTTCCCTGGGGTTTGATGGAACGGTCCTCTGGGGAGGGGGGGGGGGTGTTTTAGTATTTTTATTTGTAAGCTCAAGTTTGGGTTGTTTTTCTTTTCTCCCCTTCCCTGGGGTTTGATGGGACGGTCCCCTGGGGAGGGGGGGGGGGGTGTTTTGGTTGTTTGTGTTTTGTTTTATGACTAATTACACATGTTTGGATAAAGGCTGACCGCACAGGTGTAAGAACTCCTGGCCACACCTGTGCTAAGAGACTGTCAGAAACAAGGGCAAAGATGCAGCCAGTTCAACCAGTCTGTTGGAGGATGAACGCAGACGCGGTTTCCAGCCATGGTCCCTGGAGGGGGGTGTTTCTCCTGGGCCAGGTGTGTGTGGTCGCCGGGAGGCTTCCCGTGAGGGTGGGGTACTGTTATATGGCTGGGGGGGCCTGGCTGCCGGTTTGTTTCTGTTTTTTGGTTTTCCTCCCAGGTGGCTTGCGTTTGGGACTGAGTGGCTGTGTTGCTGAGGCTGTCAGGACCTCACCCTGATCACCTGCGACTCGTCAGGACTCACAGCTGTGGTGCATCTGGATGGATTGGAACATGTTGGCATTTAAGACTGGAGTGCACAGTGTGTATTTGCCAGAGACTCGACCTTGTGACCAGACGGGTGAGATCGTCGTCTCGGGAGCCATCTCATCAACAGCGGATGCTGAGAACGTCCAGGTTTGATGCACAGTCTGTGAAAGAGGAGGGGGTGAGGTTTCACGCTCGTCAGCACACTTCCTGAGGTACGTTAGATTTTGTGACTAACATTTATACAGTCAGTAAATGTGGTGTCCCTCACACCTTATTGTATTGAGCTGTTTGTTAGTCATGTATCAGCTTTCACTGCAGTGGAGTTTTGTGAACTGATTGTTCCATGCCTGCAGGTTGGGAAGCTGATCAGTAATCAAGCCAGGAAGTGTTTGCTGTTTGTACACCTTTAAGTGTTCTGTGTGTAGAGTGTGGACTCACATAATGGTTCCTTCTTTCACAGACTCGGTTGTTGCGGCCACCTGGGGGGTGTCGGCGGGGTCCTTGGGTCCGAAACAGCTTCTGGCTCCGGACCGTTAGCGCTGCTGGGAGCGCACCACGCCAGGCCGCACCTTTTGTTATTATATTATCACTGTTATGTATTAAATTCAGTTAGCCTTTGTACCGTGCTCTGCTTATTTCATACTGGGTCCTTCAAACGCTGGTCGGTTCTCCGAGCTGCGTCCGACACATAACAGATGGGGTGAGAATAACCAATTTGTGAACACCTGCATGAAAAAATAGTCCAACAGTTTAAGAACAATGTTTCTCAATGTTCAACTGCAACAAATTTAGGGATTCCATCATCTACAGTCCATAATATAATCAGAAGATTCAGAGAATCTGGAGCACTTTTGACACGTAAACGGCAAGGCTGAAAACCAACACTGAATGCCCATGACCTTTGATCCCTCAGGCAGCACTGCATTAAAAACCAACATCACTGTGCAAAGGATCTTACCGTGTGGGCTCAGGAACACTTCAGAAAATCATTGTCAGTTAATACAGTTTGTCGCTACATCTACAAGTGTAAGTTAAAACTCTACCATGAAAAGCGAAAGCCATACATCAACAACATCCAGAAACGCCGCCGCCATCTCTGGGCCCAAGCTCATTTGAAATGGACAGATGCAAAGTGGAAAAGTGTGCTGCGTTCTGATGAGACCACATTTCAAATTGTTTTTGGAAATCATGGACGTTGTGTCCTCCGGACAAAACAGGAAAAAGACCATCCAGATTGTTACCAGTGCAAAGTTCAAAAGCCAGCATCTGTGATGGTATGGGGGTGTGTTAGTGCCCATGGCATGGACAACTTACACATCTGTGATGGCACCATCAATGCTGAAAGGTACATCCAGGTTTTGGAGTAACACATGCTGCCATCCAAGCAACGTCTTTTTCAGGGACGTCCCTGCTTATTTCAGCAAGACAATGCCAAGCCACATTCTGCATGTGTTTCAACAGAGTGGCTTCGTAGTAAAAGAGTGCAGGTACTAGACTGGCCTGCCTGCAGTCCAGACCTGTCACCCATTGAAAATGTGTGGCCATTATGAAGCACAAAATACGACAACGGATACCCCGAACTGTTGAACAACTGACGTTGTACATCAATGAATGGGAAATAATTCCACCTACAAAGCTTCAACAATTAGTGTCTTTAGTTCCCAAATGCTTATTGAGGGTTATTAGAAGGAAAGGTGATGTAACACAGTGGTAAACATACCACTGTCCCAGCTTTTTTGAAACGTGTTGCAGGCATCCATTTCAAAATGAGAAAATATTTGCAAAAAAAAACAAAAAAACAAACAAACAATAAAGTTTATCAGTTTGAACATTAAATATCTTGTCTTTGTGGTGTATTCAACTGAATGTAGGTTGAAGAGGATTTGCAAATCATTGTATTCTGTTTTTATTTACATTTCACACAACATCTCAACTTCATTGGAATTGGGGTTGTAAGTGAAGGCTTGCAGGACGGTCGCCACAGGGGGCCACGTAGTACATGAAATCTCTGGTAGCCACAAAGTATGTTTTTGTGGCCACGGACCATCTGGCCACAGTTAATGTTCAATAGTGTGGTTCATGTGATAGAGGAATATTCAGAGGACAGGATGAGATGGAGCTGGATGGTCTGCTACGATGACCACTTGTGCATAAGTTCAAATGTGTGGACCAAATCAATGTTCTGGAGGCAGAAGCAGAGCAAGAACAGAACTGCAGTTGAATGAAGTGCCCCCCCAACACCCAAATCATCAATGACTGAGAGACTCCAGAATTTGGAGTCTTCTGGAGTTGCCAACCTGTTATGTGGAAGCGTTTACTGTGGTTTATCAGTGCCAGTTACATTAAAAAGGAGCCTATGTATTTGGAATTATGTGTTCCTGTCTGATTAGCAGTTTTGAGAGTGAAAACAAAAGCGATTTACTCACTGTCCTCGCCGGGGCATGGCATACCAGGCTGCTCCGGGATACTGGGGAAAACTGTGAAAAGATAATCACTGAATCAGAAAATAGTTTCCATCTGACCATTTTAGTCTGTCATTTTTCTTTTGTGGCAAACACAGGTGTCATAAAAAAGACAAGAGCAAAGCAAAGCGTAGCCTTTGCCCCCACTCATGTATATAAAAAGGTGTCATGGGTTCATCAACTGGCATATGTAAAGCAGAATAAAATAAATTTAAATAATTTAAGATTTGTAATGTTTTTACAAATCCTCAAAAATACCAGGTACATATCTGTGACATCGTGTAAGCTACCTTTTAGATGCATGGGTATTAAATGTGGTGGATAGACGCTAGCCCTACACCCCAGGGCACTGGACTTGCCTGTGGTGCCAATGACTGCAAGCTAACCTCAATAATGCTCTTTGTTTATGATGCTATTTTGGTTTGTCTGTTTCCTGTTTCTTCAGATTGGTAAATTTTTGTAAAACCTTGTAACTGTTAGAATGGCCTAAGCAGAGGGTCACCCCTCTGAGTCTGGTCTGCTTGAGGTTTCTTCCTCAACATCATCAGAGGGAGTTTTTCCCCTTACCACTGTCACCCGTGTGCTTACTTTAGGGGTTGATAAGATTAGACCTTACTCGGGTAAAGGGCCTCGAGGCACCTTTGTTTTGATTTGACGCTGTATTAATTAAATAAATAGAACTGAACTGAAATTAATAAGATCCAACAGCACCAAGGCTGTAGTGGTATCCAAGTCCACTGCTTGCGAAAGGTCATTCACGACTTTAGTAAGTGCTGTCTCTGTGGACTGATATTTTCTAAAAGCTGAATGCAATGGCTCAGAAAGATTAATCTCAGTGAGGTGGTCCATGAGCTGTTGTGAAACCACTTTTTCCTGGATTTTAGAACAAAATGATAGATTTGATATCGGCCTATAATTTTTCAGTACACTAGGGTTGAGATTGGATTGCTTAAGCAATGGTTTAATTACTGCAGACTTGAAACATTTAGGGACAGATCCGGAAGTTATAATTTTCAGCACAGTAGGCCCAAGAGTGTACCATAGATCCTTAAACAGTTTTGTTGGTATGGGATCAAATAAGCAGGTTGTGCTTTTTGTAGATGTCACAAGCTTGGTCACTGCGCCTAATAAGATACCATCAAAAAATGTAAAGCTGGGTAACACCTCAGAGTTACATTGAGAAAAATAAATATTTGAACACCCTGTGTTTTTGCAAGTTCTACCACTTAAAAAGCACGTCCGTGTTGGAAGTCTCGGATACTCACTCATACTCACACGGACGTGCTTTTTGTTGTGCGACATTGCGGCTCTGTCCCGATGCGCGAATTCCTCTGCACGTCTTTCATTACAAAATCTCCTGTAACAGTGGAATGTGCCGCAAAAGTGCTGATGTCCACCTCTTCTGCAATTTCTCTGATAGTCACACGACGTCCCGGATCAACACAGCATTCACTTTGGAAATGATCTGGTCGTTTCAGCCTGTTGATGGCCGCTTGGAGTGCGGCGCGCCCTCTGCCGCTGTGGGCCGTCTTTAATCCAGTTGTAATGCTCCTTAATCTGTGTGACGCCCAGAGTATCCTCACGAAAGCCGTCTGAATCTTCCGAATGGTTTCCACCTGCCTTTCTTTCACAGTTTCTGGAAAAATTTGATTCAGCGCTGCTCCAATCGCTCAGCCATTTCCCTGACAATGAAAATCCGACGAGGGGGT